>NC_051419.1:2546438-2547007 GCF_015228065.2 Penaeus monodon
CAAAAAACTAATAATCATAAAAATAACAAAGAAATATCCACTTTTTTCACTGAAACCTTGACTCCGAGAGCGAATTCGGCCTCTTTCCTCCCGCGGGTCAAGGGGTCTCCTCAGCCGGTAATTACGAAACGGAAAGCGTCTCCACCTTTTCTCGCCGATGAAAAGGTGGAGCAGGTGTGAGGCGGAGGAGGTAGGAGGGGAGAGGGGGGCGATGAGGGGAAAGGGGAGGGAGAGGGGGGGAGGAGGTAAGGCGGGTGAGATGAGGGGGAGGGGGAGGGGGTAGAGGAAGGGGAGGAGGTAGGGGGGTTGTGAGACGAAGGAAAGGGAGAAGGGTGGAGGATGGGGCATAGAGGGGGAAAGAGAAAGGGGGGGAGGTAAGAAGAGGGGAAGGAGGGTAGAGAAGATGGAAGGAAAGGTAAGGTTAGGTAGGGAGGGATGGAGGGGGGGGGGTGAAGGAGGGGAGATAAGCACAAAGGACTTGCTGTAGGCCTAACGCTGGCCTCAAGCCCCCCCCCCTCCCTCCTCTCCCTTCTCTCTTAACTTTCCCGTTCTATAGGGTCTTCCATCAA
>NC_051419.1:2547277-2547409 GCF_015228065.2 Penaeus monodon
TTCTCGCCGTGTTTCATTCGTTCCTCGTCCACCATTTATCATCCTCCTGCCTCTTCCCGTTCATAAATTGCCCTTTATGCTTCAATGGTCTAATTATCTGAGGACAGTTGCCAGGTGCGGTTAAACATCGAG
>NC_051419.1:2548046-2548356 GCF_015228065.2 Penaeus monodon
TCGCGTGTGTGCTCATGTCTTCATCACATTAATATTACGTCATAGATACCTTGTGAATACGCTCAGTTGCCTCGCACTAAAGAAATATATTTTCACTTTACGAAATTACTTTTGAAAGCGAGTTTTTTCTGGAAAAAATGGATTTGGAATTATCACTGGGAATTTTAATGCGGGTTTATGAAATTATCATATATTTTTCCCCTTCCTTTTTTCCATCTTTATTTTCTCATTCTCTTTTTCATCTTTTCGTTTTTCTTTCTTTTTCTCTTATATGATTTTTTTTTACGTTTTTGTTTTCTAATTTCTCGTT
>NC_051419.1:2548411-2548941 GCF_015228065.2 Penaeus monodon
TCCCTTTTTCCTTTCCTTATCACTTTTTTTTCTCTTCTTCATCTATAGATCTTTTTTTCCACCGCCTTTCTCCGAGTCATTTACCTTGATATTCAACCGAAACGCGATAGACGATCAGAGATGGAATTGAAGATTCTTAATGTAGGTTTCGATTCGTCTTGGCGCGGGTGAAAGGCGATTTGAAACCACGATAACCTTAAGGAGAATATGTAAGCTGTTCTGATGTATATGTGCGTATCTTGAGTGATGTTAATGATGGTTTTGATGATAAGGAATAAAGCAAAGATGGAACTGATTGTTTTGATAATGGCGTTCTTATTAGTGGGGGTTAGAATGGGACTAGAGATAACGAAGTGGAAGAGATAACAGTAACAACGACGATAACAATGTGCGAACTGTTCAGAGCGTCACTAAAATCAGCGGTATGTAAATATTTTCTGTATTTGTTCATTCATTCATTTATTCTCTTGAGTGACCGTATTTTCTTGTTTCTTTCGTGATTTAACATTGTTTCTTATCTCTCGTTCTGG
>NC_051419.1:2549142-2549478 GCF_015228065.2 Penaeus monodon
CTATTCCATCACTCTTATTCTAAAACCTGACATCATTTCGCCTTAATTAAATTCTATAAAACATCAATTATTCCTTAATTCTCTCATCCTCGTTTATTTCCCACTCTTTTTGCACCTTTTATTCTCTGCGTCTAATATTTATCCTAAGGTCCTTGTTTTCTTCATCTTTTTATTTTTTCTTATTTCTGTTCATTTTCTGATTTCTTCTTTTTTTTCTTTTTTATTCTCTGATTGGCTCGTCTACTTCGTTTTTTTTTTTTTTCTTTTATCTGCTTTTTCTTCTTGGTTTTCTCTTTATCATTGTTGATATCCCTCTTCCCTTTTCTTTATCAGGTT
>NC_051419.1:2549570-2549809 GCF_015228065.2 Penaeus monodon
TCTTCTTCTTCTCCCTCTCTTTCCCTCTTTTCCCTATTCCATTCTCCGTTAATCATCTCGCCTCGTTGACTTTGCGTGTCAGGAATGCGAGAGACGGAATGAGGAGATGGGGAAAAATGTGATAAAGATCGAAAACAGAGATAAGACGATAAGAAAGGAAGGTTGAGATAGTTAAGGAGAAACGAGGTTAATGAGGGGAATAGGGAAGGAAGGAGAATGATAAATGGAGAAGAAAACGA
>NC_051419.1:2550075-2550164 GCF_015228065.2 Penaeus monodon
ATCCTTTTCTCAATCTTTACTTTAATCCGAAACTCTGATCGTCTCGCCTCACGTCGCTGCCCAAAAAAGTCGTAAATTATGTTACCTGA
>NC_051419.1:2550460-2550595 GCF_015228065.2 Penaeus monodon
TACTGATTCAAAACGAACCCAAACAGAACTCCACGATCTCCACAACGCGACCCTGATCGAATGCCGTTGACACCGACACAACGCGACCCGTACGCCATTAAGAGCAAAAATGTCGACCCTGAACACAGCAACCGT
>NC_051419.1:2550806-2550883 GCF_015228065.2 Penaeus monodon
TTTACCAGGGATGAGGAATTCTTAATGGTAATTCTTCTATCATTAACCTTGCTGGGAGGCAGGTAATTGAGGGTGGA
>NC_051419.1:2550947-2551064 GCF_015228065.2 Penaeus monodon
AATAAAGGAGACGGATTAAAGGGAGGAAAAAGGAAAGAGGGAAAAAGGCATGAAAATCGTAATTAAATGTTAGGAATTTCGTTTTATTTTAGAAAATTTTAAATACTTGAATTGGTG
>NC_051419.1:2551194-2551313 GCF_015228065.2 Penaeus monodon
ACAAATCACACAGCATATGAAGCCGCAATTATCTGTTGGTTCCGTCAGCATATCTATCTGCCAGTCTATCTATTTACTGACATGATTGCCAGTTTTAGTATCATAAAACTGATAATTAT
>NC_051419.1:2552063-2552134 GCF_015228065.2 Penaeus monodon
TACTGTACCTTGCTTTTTCTTTTTAGTCTCTCTTGGGTTTGCATCTTCCTCTCTCTGTTTATCTTCCAGTT
>NC_051419.1:2552208-2552569 GCF_015228065.2 Penaeus monodon
AGCTCTCCTCTCCTCCCCCCCCCCCTCTATCCCGACTGTGGCCTCTCAGTCCAACACGATTCACGAAACAGAATGCAATGGTAACGCTATTTAGGTGACCATGTCAGTGGGTGGTATCGGTTCCTAAAGGTAATCATGCTATAATTCTCACTTCGGTTACTTATTCTGCCGACTTGAAGAGCAGTAACACGGACAAGACTGAGAGAGTATCATGCATGGTGGATGGCTACTGGGTGTGCATGATGATAGTGTGCCATGCAATTCGCACATTGATCATACCAGATGACACCAACAATTGCTAATGAAAGACGGGGGATGTGGGGAAGGATAGAGAGTGAAAGTGGGATAGAGGAGAGAGGCG
>NC_051419.1:2552753-2553201 GCF_015228065.2 Penaeus monodon
GATACGGCATGCATCCGAAACAGAGCTCGCGACGCAGAGGAAATGCCGAAACAAATGAAGTTCTCAGAGCAACGTGGTACTTTAAAACAGTTGGATTCTGTTTTTGCACAGAATACCCGTATTATTAGCTTTACGGGACTAAGGTGACTTGTACAACCTGGAGTGCTTTTCTCTCTCTTTTTATGCATATTGCACTCCTTGTATGTCGAACGAAATAACCATTGTGATATGTAAAACACTGTCTCGATAACAGGACCTTGTACAGTGTCGATGGAATTGGATAAGTTAATGAATGGAAGGATGTATGGTGCGTTTCATGTCTGGAAATGATAAAAATAAACAAAAACTGGCAACTCATCGCGGACTCTGGATTACTCTGATTCATCAAGTTTCTTTTCACCTGACACGTAATACTTGAATATTTCAAGTTTTTTTTCGAAGTGTGCAG
>NC_051419.1:2553238-2553313 GCF_015228065.2 Penaeus monodon
GAACTTTGCTGCTTTCAACTGTTTTTCATGAGACTCAGCGAATCGGAGTACTGTAGGGTCATGGGTGAGTTGCCA
>NC_051419.1:2554305-2554408 GCF_015228065.2 Penaeus monodon
ACGTACATCGTCCATGAACACACGCACGGTATTTATAGTTTCTTCCTTGCGACATGTGATCAAAGGGGGTAGCAACCTTATTTATCTTATTGACAGTGAATGG
>NC_051419.1:2554488-2555259 GCF_015228065.2 Penaeus monodon
ATGAGAACAACACATTTTGCATATTTTTGAAGCCTTTAAATTGTACACAATTTCATTTTGTTTTGAAATATAAAGTTTCAAACTGGTTTCAACCCCCCCCCCCCTTTTCTCTCTCTTTCTATCCTCCCTCCTGCTCCTCTTCTCTCCTCTCTCCCTCTCCCCTTCTCCTCCCTTCTTGCCTCCTTCCTTCCTCCCCCCCCCCCCTCCCTCTCCACCTTCTGTCTCATCGTTATCCAGAGCTCTTATTAACGAGCATTCGAACAAACACATAAATGGCGTTAGTAATATTAACAATTGCATTTCTAACGTAATAAATTGTTCAGTATACAATTATCTTGTCTGCTCAGTCCACAGAGGTAACCATTTGCATAGGAGTATCAGCTGTCCAACATGGGGACCAGGGTATGTAGGTTACGAAATTTATTGCTAAAAATAAAAGTAAGATGAACATTTAAAAAACCTGGACGTTTATTTTGCATCATTCCTTGTTACCTGGATTAACTCGATTGTGAAACTCTACGGAGTCTTCGCTCCATATTTGGATAGCAACGAATCTGGTATTTAAAAGATTTGGAGGATAAGCACTTAACCTCCCAGTTCCAAAAGCAATTATAACATTTCATGGTAAAATCACCCTTGAATAACAAAACTGACTCACACTAGAACTCATTACTGAAAGTAACATACAATTAAACAGATGCAGTACATATCGACCTTACATATTACCATCAATATTACATACAATAACGTCTTTTTAAATAACCCTTCCTT
>NC_051419.1:2555856-2555955 GCF_015228065.2 Penaeus monodon
TTCGCTGATAAAAAAATCAATGACTCATAAACATCATTAAGATAACTTCAGTATGACTAAATTGCAGATCGGTGAATATCCTGTGTAGTATAAATCGCA
>NC_051419.1:2556635-2556700 GCF_015228065.2 Penaeus monodon
AAAGATTTTTAGTAATGAAAAATTTGCAAAGCTGACATCTGAGACTTCAAAATGTTACCTATGCT
>NC_051419.1:2556760-2558025 GCF_015228065.2 Penaeus monodon
TCCATCTATCATAATCTTACTTACCTAATGTTAGTTATTTTTGGTTATATTTTATCCCCTTCCTTGAAACTGAGGGTCAAAAAGTTTTAACATCTACAATTATCATTACTAATGTGCAATACTATAATACCAACATTAGCAGGCTTAGCTGCTGATTCCTTGGTAAAAAAACACACCCAGAGCCACCTAATGTAATCAAAATCACTAAAACACCACCGCCATAATGACCAGAGCATGTATACAAGTACTCCCGCCATCCACAAGTTACATTTCATGTTCAATAATTAAGAGCATCACCTTAAGACACATATATAATATGCTGTCTCTGATGAAAAGTTACACTCAGACATAATATACTGGTTTGTGATTGGCAGTACAGCTACACCCAATGTGAAAGCACAGTGTCATTGATCGTACTTATCTGTTAGACTTCTTTTAGTAAAATAATTTAAAATATACTCACAGGATGTAATGAAAGACTATGCATTTATAAATATATATTTCTCCTTATCTCACATCAGGGAGGAACATTCAAATATAAAAATGTCTCAAAATACAATTAATCTTTGTTTTCTATTGGCATTCATGTAGGTGTTTGAGCTCCACACTATGAAAAACACAGTTCAACATACTGTATCACAAAAATCATGACTTTAGTGAAGATGATAAGGGAAAGATGAAAGAGGGAAGAATGATAATGAATCACATTTTAAAAAATGTTATATAATAAAAAACTAATGCCAATGATCAAGATATTGTACATAAATCACTGGTCCTTTATCTCAGCTTGACAAAACGACATTCTCGGACGATGAAATTCTTTCAGTTCCAGAACTAATTCTCAATGTAATTCCTACATATTCTACTAATTTATCTGAGAAAGACAATCAGCACTTTCACTTACATAATACTAGAAAGAGAGAAGAGAAGGATAAAATGCAGCCAACGCCCACACAGCACCCGTAAGACGCACCGTTTCTCCAAGAGAGGGAAAAAGCTTTGCTCTGAGCTATGAGTTTTACGACAGGTTTGCAAGAGGAGTGGTAAAGTCTGCGACATCAAAACCCCAACGACCTTTACCAAGTAGCCTTACCTACTGCACCAAACCCCGTTACCGTTTCCTTGTCCTTCTAATGAGAGACTGATCTGCTTTACTGAAATGTAATTACAAGAAATATATGTAAATAAATCTCATAAAATCCAGGAGTTAATTTCTGAGTGTCCCTTAAAACTAAAAGTGATCAGAGTTTAACTATAAATCACCC
>NC_051419.1:2558267-2558553 GCF_015228065.2 Penaeus monodon
TTGCCAAATTACTAAGGGAAGAGAGACCTAGGAGGAAAAAGGTAAAAGGTAGACAACAGAGAGTAGGAAACAGATAGAAATAACAGCAAAGAAAAGTAGAGTCAGGAAGAGAAAGAATTAGTGTCAACTAAATTACAGAAGATAATCAAAGCATGGCCATGATAACAAAATACAAATTTACTGACCTCAGCATGTAGAAGAATTGAAACTAAAGCAAGTGTGTTAATGACAGGCATATTAAAATAATAATAAATATGCTTAGTTAAATATAAGATATATTATTACT
>NC_051419.1:2559142-2559260 GCF_015228065.2 Penaeus monodon
ACAAGTCTGCAAACAATGGGTTACTTTCTCCTCACTTAAATTGTAAACAGAACACCAGTCTGTGACTACTTACAGGCCATCTTATAAGATATAAAAACACTCCCCCCTACCCCCCCCC
>NC_051419.1:2559283-2559392 GCF_015228065.2 Penaeus monodon
GTACTTCATTAAAGCCATTGTAATTTTATTTATTTACTTACTTTTTTTTTCAAAATGGACACAAGACATCCTTCCTCACTAATCATGGTAAGAACACAAGCCACTCTTC
>NC_051419.1:2559467-2559816 GCF_015228065.2 Penaeus monodon
ACCTCATACTTGCTACAATCTCCTTGTACTCTGGAATGCAGTGCTCCATCTCATCAGGAACCGGGTCCTTGACTAGGTACTCGTTGAGGAAGACTGGGGCTAAGCATGGGACCTGGTCGGCTGCAAACTTGGCCAGGTCAAACTTGGCCGGGTTTTTGTTGGCTTCCACGAAGAAATGGGTAACGCCCATCACATCCTTGTAAGGAGGCCTGGAGCAAAAGAGGGCAGTCTTTGTTACTCCTTCTGCCTTTCTTTTCTGAGGGGCTTTGAAAGGGTTGGAAAATATGGCGAGATGGTGGACTCATTGAGGCTGGGTAAAATTACATGGTGGGGAATAAACTTTGGGGGA
>NC_051419.1:2559926-2560209 GCF_015228065.2 Penaeus monodon
GTAATCTTCAAGAATGCCTTTCAACTCACTTTCCCACCACAATTTCTCCTCCCCCTGCCTGGATGAGTCTTATAAATGCTGCCATCCTCTCTTTACTCGAGTGGACGAGGGCTCTCATGTGGCTGAAAGCTCCCCTGCGATTATCCCCGGCCGGCATGTCCTGGATTGCGAGGCGCCATCTGTGGGCTGCAGTGGCCAGCTTCTTCTCTAGGCTTCCAGGTTGGAGCAAGGGCAGGTAGGTGGCTTCTGGGTTCCCCCATTCATGTGGTTCCTCCTGTTTGAG
>NC_051419.1:2560474-2560753 GCF_015228065.2 Penaeus monodon
AGTTGGGAGGGAATTAGATTATTACAGTTTGTTTAATGGAAACTAAATAAGCAACTCATTAAAAGTTCATTAATACTGTATATTTGCATGGATAATTTTTCCCTCTGATTAATTACAATTCTTTACATAAAGACCCACAAGATGCAATACAGTACAAGAACATTTGCAACACCTCTCCTAAAATACATAACAAAAAATAACAACTCATACAAATATAAGGTATTAGCAATAAAAACTATTTATCTTAGGAATGAAATCCTCATGTTCTCAACTTAAAGA
>NC_051419.1:2560811-2561312 GCF_015228065.2 Penaeus monodon
ATACAGAACCTCCCTTCTCTCCACACAACATGCGGGAACCCTAGACCCTTACCTCCACAAAGTGCCCTAACTTGACCGACTCCTCCAAGAATGAGACGTACAGCATCCACTTCCCCGACGCGATAGCTGCCAGGTGCTTCTCCGAGCGCGAGGGCTTGGCCGTGACCACGTGGGTGCCCCTTGGGTCGTGGTTCTGCTCCTGGCTCACCAGACCGCCCAAGCTCTCCACGATCTCCGAGTAGCGGTTCTTCTCGTCCTCCGGCATGCCCGAGAGGATAATGAGGTAGGCCCTCTTCTTGGCCTTGGGGGGGACGGCCGTGGATTCGTCAGCCGACCCATCTTGGCTGGGCGTGTTCTCCTTGTCATCTTCAAAGTAGACCGTTTCGTCGTGCTGGTGGAAGGAAAAAACGTGCTGTAAGCTAAATGGGAAGATACACTGGAAGAAGGATAAGGAGAGGGAAAAGTGAATGAGGATATGGTAGAAAATGAAGAAAATTAATT
>NC_051419.1:2561548-2561726 GCF_015228065.2 Penaeus monodon
ATAAGAAAAGTAATAATAAAAACAATAAAAATTAGGAGAAATCCTCAAGACACTATCAACCAACCACAAAATGAACACATACATACATAAGACCCCCCCCCCCCAAGAGTAAAATGTAGACACCTCTAAACCACAAAGATAAAAAAAACGGCAGCTTTTTAAGTGCCATTAATACTAA
>NC_051419.1:2561855-2561936 GCF_015228065.2 Penaeus monodon
CCAGAAAGAACAATTATAGTAATTACACTACCAACAAAAACAATCGTAAAATCAACAAATAAAACAACCACACTACAAAGG
>NC_051419.1:2562140-2562294 GCF_015228065.2 Penaeus monodon
ACCTGTTCCCTTGCGTTGATGATTTCTTGAGTGTCTTTGGTGAGCTGGTTCTGGAGGTGCAGCCTGGCCTCCCGCTCTTGGGGGTCGTCCCACGTGATGGCCGTGTTTTGCGACTCGGCCACTTCCATGGTCGCTGGAGGGGAGGAAAAAGGTC
>NC_051419.1:2562634-2562838 GCF_015228065.2 Penaeus monodon
ATCTCCCTTGTGTTCACCAGACACTCTACAAAGCTACCAAGTGTGGGACAAGCTCTATATTAGTACTTAAAACAGAGCCTGATGTGGGAACTACTGCGGTCAACGTAATCAAAGATGACAGAACTCCTGCAGTCAAGTTGTGCTCCTTTATATATCACCCATTAACGCAGGATCATAATTTTCCCCAGCCTATAGGATGAATCG
>NC_051419.1:2562980-2563263 GCF_015228065.2 Penaeus monodon
TTAACCGATATACATAATGGTGTTCTACCTTTTGTCTCCAATCGCATTTCTTATGCAGGGTACATTTTGCCCTTATTCATACCTCGTACTCATTCTGTACACACTGCCCTTTATACTATATCTTTGATCAGGGTGGACAACATTTTTAACATTCTAAAGGCCTTTATTACCTTGACAGCACGAGTGTATTCGAATTTGCAAACAAACCTTACTACAAAATGACCACCTCCCAAGACCGTAGCTGCAACAAACACTACGGTATTCACTTTATGGAGCCTTTCAT
>NC_051419.1:2563864-2563999 GCF_015228065.2 Penaeus monodon
AATTGGCATGGAAGGGAGATGATAATGATGAAGAAAAACAAAGAAGATGAAAGATGGAGGAGGAGATAATACTTCAAAGAATTCATAAAGGATAAATACAAAATGTTCACCAACACCAGTTCAGTCTTATTCACC
>NC_051419.1:2564238-2564309 GCF_015228065.2 Penaeus monodon
CAAATTAAATTCATGGAATGGGGTGAACAAGTGACATCTGGGTAGCTATCCACATGCAGACATATTTAATA
>NC_051419.1:2564366-2564478 GCF_015228065.2 Penaeus monodon
GGTTAATATGTTTACACAAGGGAGTACATCAACACATACAATGACCACTGTGGTTCCACAAGCACTTTGCCATCAAGGAGTCAGACAAGCCTAGTAAACAACTCTTTGGAGA
>NC_051419.1:2564764-2568576 GCF_015228065.2 Penaeus monodon
CCTTGCATCAAAAAGTTATTTGATTTCTTGCACCAATATTGTTCATCTTTCCCTTTCCATTTAATTTATGAAAGATTATAAGCCATTAAAAGGGGTTTACATGGAGGACTGACATTAACAATTGTTATTTCTGTCTCAGTAAATAAGTTGTTTGCACATTCTATCACTTCCTTTAGCAGAAGCCAAAAAAATATCTAACCATCCTACATTATTTCATTTTAGAATAATAGAATGGTTAATTCAGTTAAAGATATTTCAAAACAAACGTGAAAGAAAGCCTGATTCCCCTCAATTCGAATAAGACAATCCATGAAGTCTCTTTACACTTACCTGGCTGCGCCTCCACTTGAATGGGGCGTGTGGGAGTGTGTTTCAACTTCTCACCCAGGGACCTATTCCTGGCACTACCCACACTCCTTCTGCCTGACCCAGTCACTGTGGCCAACGCCTCAATCTCCTCTAGCTGCTTGGAGATTGCTGCCTTCTTCTGCTCTTCATCATTGGCCGTTTCACCGCTCTCGTTCTCACTCTCGTTGCTGTGACTGGTGTCCTGCTCCTCACACTCCTGCCTCTCCTGGTGGTCTGGTGATGTCTCCTCTAAGGGAATTTTCCTAGGCCTGCCCCGTTTTGACACTGGCGTGGTCTTGGCACTCAAGATGGACAAGGACATCTTGGGGTTGTGTGTGTGTGGGAATAGGCTCTCATCAATCCTGGCCTCCTCATCGCGGCACATGTGGACCCACTCTGGTGCCACAATTAGTTTGCCCTGCTCTCGCGCCAAGCGAAATTCCTTGTTAGTGTCATTGTGGCGCCCTTGGTACACAAAGTGTGTTACTGAATGGTCATAGGCCCAGCGGTAATCCCCACCTAACTCTGCTACAGCTTTGTACAGCTCACGTTGCTGATCCTGCAGCTTCCGGGCTGTGCACACCACCACCCCTGTCAAAGGGCCATGGGTGTCAGCTGCTATGGTCTCCTCTCCCCCTTGTTCTTCATTGCTATCTTTCCTCTCTTTCTTACCACTCTCATGTTCTTCCTTCCCTTGTTCATTAGCTGCCATCCTCTCAGGGAACTTTGTCTCATGGTTGTCTAATGTCTCCTGGACATTATTGAAGAACTTTTTATAGAGAACATTCATTGGGGTCCCGTCCTCTGTGGCGCGCTTCTTTACCACTGGTGCATCTGGAATGGAGTCCAGCATCCTCTTGAAGCCTTTCCTTACACGGGATGAAGGGTTTGGGAACCATGTGCTTCCATATGGAGTATCAGGTGTTGGCATGTCATTCAAAGTTTCACTGCCCTTCCCTACTCCTGGGGTTGGGTACACTGAAAAAGAAGAAATGCTTAAAAAAATGCATTAATAAAAAAAAATACAAAGTCCCTTGTAATCAACCATTGATTCCAATATACTGGGTAAGGCAAGATGGGGTGAATACAAACACAGTCAGCTACTGTTTACTAATAGCAAAAATGATACATGGGAGTGGGTGTGATTGCCTTGTGTTAGGATTAATATTACAGCTTGGAGGTGAGGCACTGGGAAGATTCTCCTAAGTGAGAGGGCCTGGTCATGGCAAGGAAAATCCAGGCCAAGGTAAGTGTAATCACACTAGGTTCTGGGTCAAAAGAATAGTGCATATTAAGAGTGAGCATCAAAGCCTCTATCTCCTATTCATGTTGGCACAAGGGCAAGGCAGCAGGGGGTCATAAATGGTATGGGTGACCAATATCATCAAGGAATCATATATTTTTTCCACTAGGAGATAATGTGGACTGAGGTATGATGGCACCATGCTAACAAACAACTAATTCAAACTACCTTCAGGCATAAGTTGTAATCTTTTGGTTAGCATGGTGCCTGCATATTTCA
Source organism: Penaeus monodon (assembly GCF_015228065.2). NCBI lineage: Eukaryota > Metazoa > Arthropoda > Malacostraca > Decapoda > Penaeidae > Penaeus > Penaeus monodon. Next base: position 2,566,635 of record NC_051419.1, read on the forward strand.
GTGCACAAGTAGAACATGCCTGACCACACAATGACACCAGCCACCCCTGTGGTTTATGACATAACCCCTGCCCACCTAAGTTCACGACTGAATAACAGGCAGTGTGACCCATGGAGTTTATCCCTGGTAGTTCAGTCTCAGCCACCTCTGACCCAATATGTGAACAGGAAGCCCTGATCTCAGCTAGGAGCCAAGCCTCTTGGGGTATGATATGGGATAACTTGTGTAGATGCACTTCTTCCAAGTTGGGACCAGACCCTACCTGCCAGACAAGCTGCCTTTAATTTTACTTTGCCATAAATAAACTAGCACCTATTAGCTCTATTTTCATTCATCCCATCATGTCTTGCAACATATAATGAAAATACTTTTAGTCTACATGTAAAACACCCATCAACCCCTTAACCAAACAACAAAAATTTATGAATAAATACATAAAAAGACTTAACTTACACCTTCTCATGGTCTCAAGGTCTGGCGTCTTGATATCTGAGGGCGTTGCGACATTGCCCTGTTCCCTCAGTGCCCGCACCTTGTTATTCATGGGCGTTGCTCCTACCTCAGTAATGTCCCCGGCAACAGTGTCTTCCACACGGTACACTGTGCTGCTTTGGTCATCTGAGTGTCCTAAGAGGAAAGAGTACATTTATGATGTGGTACAATGTGGTTCATCTGTTGGTAATGATGAAGTGTGGTCATAATAATAATAATATCTTCTTGTTAGTGTCACTGCATCTGTCAATACTGATGGAGAGAATAGATTTATACACTATGAGAAAAAATATAATAAAAAACAACAGAAGTGATAAGAAATTTATAATAATCTAAACTTATGACATGTGAGTTGCAGCTCCCTACTTTCTTCTTATTTTTTTTTAAAGCTTTTATTAACGGAAAAATATCTTGACAATTTAAATCTTATCCTATTTTCCCCTTATTCTTTGGACATTTTGAGAGCCAAAAGATCTGCTTGACAAGACCCCTCAACATGTGTAGACATGCTAGTCGAAAGGGTATTGTAAGAAAATGAAACTGACTTCATGTCCGCTCTTGTTACTGGTCTTACAACCCCACAATCTGGCAATCCTAAAAAGAAGAAACGTAATGGCCAATCTTTCAAGGAAGTACCCTGATGCCATCTTTGTGGTTTGTCTTCTGATAATTACTGTTCTTTACCTCCCAACCCCACAGCCCTACAAACCCCTCAAAATAAAAGTTATAACCCCCACCTTTCATGATCAAACTCCTGATGACTTCCTTGTAGTTGACCTCCCGTCGGTTCTTGTTATCCACTTTGTACAAGTCCTCAGGCTCCCTCTCCCCAGTGTGTATGCATTCAATCAGCCAGTCTCGTGTGACGGCAGGAACCCCCCACTTGACAGCTGCCCGGTATTTGTCTCCCTCGGCGCTTGGGCATATGAGGTGCGTTGACGTCTTTATGTCCTTAGCACGGTTGTCCTTCTTGGCAAAGACTTCCTGGAATCTAGAGGAAAAGTTTTTTTAGAACAAGAAAACATACTAACACAAAATTATCCTTACCTTTAATCTTGAACTATATGGCAATATACAGGACAACCTTACAACAGCTTTACAGAAAGATGTGAAAATAATTAGAAACAAGTATAGCCTCTCACCTTGCCCCAAGTGCATTTGCAACCGTGACCAGAAAAAGGCGTTCTTTGCCCTTATACGTTGATATGGCAACGGTGCAGTCTTCCAAGCAGTTCATCTGTCTGGTGACTAGGAGAGGCATGTGGTAGTACTCTACATCAATGAGGCCCTGAAAGTGGGAGTGGGGGGATGACCAATAAAATTTCATACTGGCATTTCATATGATACATCATCATCCAAACTCAATCCTGCTCTCTGAATCAATTACCAGAAGAGGGCTACCTCATTTTATTCAAAAATAACACACTTACCCTCTGGGCTTTCAACTCTC
>NC_051419.1:2568656-2568868 GCF_015228065.2 Penaeus monodon
TCAGCAATTATCAAACAAAAGATTGTCTCTCACATTCACTTTCATGAATCCTCAAAGTTACAAATGAGCATAAATAACTTCACATGGTAAGGTCATTCAATCTCACGTGTACCTTTCTCAACTTATGCTACGGTTCACTGACAGATCTTTTTATCCTCATCCCACCTTTCTATATTCTTCTTGCAGATGAAGAAATACATGATCATGATAAT
>NC_051419.1:2569133-2569200 GCF_015228065.2 Penaeus monodon
TAGAGGAAAATGGGGAACAAGGATAAACTGGATGAGGGAAAGGTAATACAGTGGAAGAGCCAAGTGG
>NC_051419.1:2569322-2569779 GCF_015228065.2 Penaeus monodon
GGGGGATGAAAACAAAATGGAAAAAATCCACATACCCTCATCACAATGCTTCGCTTTCCAAATTGAGAGATGATCTCTTGAAGTGTAACAGTATAATCTCCCACAAACACCTACCCTCCCTCTTTCATTCCCACTGCATCACAACCTTCACCCTCATCGTACCTCATTCTCCAAACACTCCTCGATGAAGAAGTGCGAGATAATCTCACTGGCATTGGCGTGAACCTCCCCTGTCCCATCCAGGTTGGTGAGGGTATAGTGGACGCGGCCCTTGTAGTCGTGAGAAACCACCTCCCCACCGTGGTCCTGGATGGTGGTAATCAGGTCCTCCAGGGTTTCCTCGTTGTAGCCTGAGACGGTGAAGATTTTGCCTGGGGGAGAGCAAGAGTCATGGCTGGATGGCTATCAGGCTGGTTGCTGGCAAGAGGCTTAGTGCTGTGGTGGGGGTGAATGTGGG
>NC_051419.1:2570022-2570570 GCF_015228065.2 Penaeus monodon
GGAAGAAAGAAACATTCCATGAACTTACCACTAAAAATCCCCTGCACAAACGTTGTCTGCGAGTCTGGGAGAGCCGACATGTTAGCCGTCTCATTCAGACTAACGTTCCTCGTGTCATCCAGTTTGGCCCCTGGCTTTAAGTACTGGTTGATGATTGCCTCGTCTACATAGGTCTCGTTGTTCTCCTGCTGCTGGGAGGGCACGGGGACCCTAGGAGGCCTTCTTGGTGGTTTGGGGGAGTTGCTGCTGCTGCCACCGCCATCGGAAAGGTGGGCGAACTGGGCCTCATCTGCCGGCCGTTTCTGCTTGATGCTCTCCGTGATCCAGTCGCCATACACTATGTGGGGCTTCGAGGGCCAAGACTGTATTGTTGTGAAGTGCTCATCGACAATCTTCCCTGTTGGAGTTGATGCGGTTTGTTGGTAGATATACAGATATATAAATAGTGACATGCATGAAGAACATGGTATTTAATTTTTGTCCTTCTCTTCAATATCAAATACTTTTTAGTCAGTTCACTAATGTCACTTGATGATGAATAAGAAATA
>NC_051419.1:2570651-2570737 GCF_015228065.2 Penaeus monodon
ATACAATAAAAAAGAAAAAACAACTAACATCTACATTTTTTTTTTATACAGATAACAGTTGTCATACATCACTGCAACTCCCCATA
>NC_051419.1:2570765-2571189 GCF_015228065.2 Penaeus monodon
AGCCTTTCCATAAACCCCCCACCTTCCCCACCATACCTATGACAACATGAGACACCGAGTCCGTCAGCTGATTGAAGCGCGTTGCCCCACCAGCGTTGAGGATGCGCCGAAGCTTCTCAATGTGCGTCCCACTGAAGCCGGAGAGGAAGATCTTGCAGCCGTCCAGGAACAGACCCGCCTTCATGGCCTGCTGCAGGTCCAGGTCCTCAACTGCTTCTATACCACGATTTACTGAAAACATGGATGATGACAATATAGATACAAGATAATAATGAGACAGGCTAATGATAATATGATAAATACAGAATATCAACATTGATGATGGATGATGTCAACAAACAAAATAAAAAGGTACAGGAATATTTTTTCTGATATTTTCAGTATCCTATAACAAATCAAGTAAAATATTTTCCTTGAGTATTAT
>NC_051419.1:2571450-2572136 GCF_015228065.2 Penaeus monodon
TAACTACCTCTCTCATCAAAGGCACTGCTCTTCTTAACAGCTATAGAGGTGTCCATTTGTAAGGTCTCATTGATGTGGGTAACCTTCAAGGCATCAGTCTCGTTCATGATGGTACTGCACATGGACACATCTGGGGGAACTGCAAGGGTGAAAAAAAAAAACTTTAATTGTTTGAAGGGATTTCTTTGTGTGAGGAAACAATTAGTAACAGTTTTCTGACTTCACCTCTAAAGAAAAGACGTTAAAAAATATACATGCAAGACCAGCGGCTTGACTAACAACAGATGTAAAAGAAAAGAGTTAAGGCATGCAATCTTGTCTTGGTGAGAGAAAGAGTAAAAGAAAAAGAAGCATGTATGCTGAACCAACACTAATACCAAGATCAAGTTAAATAACTGTTCATTATCACTCCTGCACCTGTGGTCACACTAAAATCTCCTTCGTAACACTGATATAAATGACATTAATAAAAAATTTACTGATAATCAACCATGCCAAAGAATAACTGTTCAAAAGTCCATACTAACAGAAAAAACATACACACTTAGTAACAAATGACACCAAATTGACATTTAATACATTCACTAGGAATAAAGCACAGAAACAAAAAAAAAAAGTGGTCTTGTATTCAAGACACTTTTCTCATGGAATGGAACAGCCCACACCTTTTCAGGGTCTGAGAACAA
>NC_051419.1:2573790-2573923 GCF_015228065.2 Penaeus monodon
GCATGCAATTATTCAACCCTATAAATACTAAAGCAAATTTTGTACTTCTTGAATATCAGAGATATAAAATGACACTGGCCTTAAGTGACCCCAATCTTAGTAAGGTTACAAGTAAGTGAAATAAGGGGCAAAT
>NC_051419.1:2574779-2575114 GCF_015228065.2 Penaeus monodon
TTCTGGTCCTGTGTTAACATAAGGAATAGCAGCTCTTTTAATTCCTTGTAACAAAACTACTGCATTATTACCCGACAATAAAGAAGCCAGCCTTGAGGTGTTTTTGCCGTCTGAAACAAAAACACTAATCAGATCCCAAAATCTTCCTTACCCCTTGCTAAAACTTGTCAGTAATCTGTACCACTGCTTCTTTCCTTACTAAACTACGCTACGTAAATTCAAATGTTGCATACTTTCTACTCAACAGTCAAATTCTAATTTACAACGACCATGCTTTTCTGAAAGTTCATGCCACTATAAGCTTATACTTCAGAAGATATATAAGAAAATTAAAT
>NC_051419.1:2575257-2575839 GCF_015228065.2 Penaeus monodon
CAGAAGTCTGTAAAACAAATCATCCTTTAAAGCTAAGCAAAACACAGAAGGGATAACTACCATTCACAGACATATCGTTGGTAGGAGTGGAGGCTCCACGTGTCTTCTTCACCTTATAGCCCTCCATGTCAAGCGCATGTCCCTGCTCCACAGAGTCGTAGATCCAGTCTGGGGTGAGACACTGGATGCGCCAGTTGCATGCATGGGTGTACTTCTCGCCCTCCGGGGTTGGGATGATCAAGACTGAGGTTACGGCCATCTCCAAGCTACCCGAATACGTTCCACCTGCGAATGTACATGATTGTGTGTGAGGGAAAGTAAGTTTTGGGATTATTTCCTGTCTGTGGGGTAGATACGAGATGCTGAATTTGTAAATGCTGATTTGGGATTTTGGTGGAAGGGGATTTATGTCAGGGAGCAAATATATAAAGAGGGAAGTGTTTGCGAGGCTGAGGGAAATGGACAAATCATTCCTTTAATCTCAGAGATTCAGTGTGCATACTTCTAGACTTTTGAGAAATGTGGGAGAAGGGAGAAGAGATGAAAGAAGAGGAAGAGATCTTGACCTCACAAATATGCTCA
>NC_051419.1:2575921-2576975 GCF_015228065.2 Penaeus monodon
TCCTATACTAATAGTACGTAATAGTGTATCATTCACACTGCTTTAGGTTTACCTTAGTTCATGTCTTACCATTATCCTGAATCATTTTCATAAGTGCATCCTTTTCCTTGCGGTGCATCTGGGACACACAGATGACCAGGCCTTTGAAGACGGGACAAGTGTATGACAAAAACTGTTGATCTGTGGCAAGGATATCTTCTCGGAAATCCCGGTTTACAGCCTTCCATACTGCTTGCACCCACTCACCGGTCATCACTGGGATCTCCTTTTCCACAGCCACCTATAAGGTATTTATAATGTCTTGAGAGATCAGGATATAAGTGACATGTTAACAGTGTTGCTATTTAGCACTATATGCAAGATGGAGAGAATCCTAAAAGTTACAATATCTAAAATATCTTAATACAAAGGAGATTTATATTATTACTTTACATCAACTGTATAAATTCATACAAAATCTAAAATACAATCCTCATCCACATGAACTTATAAACAAAAATAAAACAAAACCTGAACTCCCACCAACTCCACAACTAAAACCTCTGCACAATACTCACAATATACTTCTTGCTCCCCACAGCGTTTGCCACCAGGTGTGTCACACCCTCGTGAAAATTGTTGGAATAGATTCCCGCCATCCTCTCCACTAACATCTGCAGCTCGGCCTTTATGTCCTTCTCAAAGCCTGTGGTAGTGACAACCATCCCCTTCATGGCTGTGTTGTGGATGGGGGACGGCAACTCGGGGATGGGCTCCTTGCGATGGAGGCAGGTCAGGAGGCATCGTGGGCCCAGGACTCTGCTGGTTGATGGATGATTAATGGAGGTTAGATGGGTGTGTGCCTTAAGGCTAAGTGTGGGGGTATGTTCATTCTTAGAGATGGATGATGGTGATATTATTATCTATAAGTCATTCCGTTTTTTATTACTCATCCAATATTTTCTTCATAATTCTTATCTTTTTTACTTGATCTTTCAATATCACCTCATAAGTTATTGAAATATGGATTGGTATCTTCCAAAACCAACTCACAAAATAACTCTTTGTGCTGGGG
>NC_051419.1:2577155-2578187 GCF_015228065.2 Penaeus monodon
TCTAACCCCTAACACCCAAAAACTGGATAGAATAGCTTACCCAGACCAAGCAAAATGAAGGTTAAGATTTAGTGTTTTCTATAGGCCTGTATGAAAGGCAATCCTATAATGATTTTGACTATGTAGTTTATACTACTGTAATATTCCAAATACTGATATAATATAGTACTGATGTTGCTAATTTCCATTCTCCACAGCATTTCATTCACATCCTGGCTTTTAGTGCTAAGAAGCTGAGGGATTAACACTGATCAATGGGACTAAACATGGCACATTTACCCCCACTAAAGATAGGTTTAGCAGCAGCGGGACACACGGAGAATGAACCATTTCCAATAGTGTCTCATGTATGAGACACTAATGCTCCCAGCCATCTGCCAGGTGTCTGATGCATGAGACACAATGCATGGACCTCAGTACTGATAAATAGTCAGACAGAGAATCAGGCAGGTAGGTAGATTTCATCGGCACTGTTCATCCTGCTTATCTCCGTCTTCCCCCAGCCTCCCATCTTCTTTAACTGCTCCTATTAACAGAGTGGTGATGAATGGTTGCCCAGTAGGGAGGAGGAAGCTGTCAACCCACACTTCAGTGTATCCAGTTCAGAGGACAAATTGGATTACGCCTTGTAGGTCGACGCCATGCTAGACAATGACGAGCCTCTCTCCTATGTGGCCACCAAGCTGCTACAGAGGAACACTCCAGGGACCATGTACTTAGTCTAGACGGATAGACGTCCCCAAGCTTACCATGGATGTATTGAGCATACTCTTGGAGATCTTTGTCAGTTTTTTCAGGACCATGGCAACATGCCCTCATCCACAAAAGCATTGCTTCACATTTGATGGAGACTGGCTTGGGCTGGGATACCAGTTGTTTGTAGACATATAGCCAAGTCTTTTTCATATGTTGCAGGCAAGAAAGACCAAAGCAGTAGGGACAGCCCAGCTGAAAAGGAAGTTCATGCCCAAGGACCTCAGCGTGAAGCCATGTTGATTATTGCAGCAGCAAGATGGGGTTACTGACTCCAAA
>NC_051419.1:2578218-2578710 GCF_015228065.2 Penaeus monodon
CTGTAATGGATGGGGATAAGCCATCAGTGGTAGTGGATTACAACATCGGCATGAAAGGTACCACTGTTGGCGCCCAGATGGGAAGCTGCAATCTGACAACTCGCCACTCTAAGGTCTGGTACAGGAAGATCTTCTTTCTCTCTGACGTGGCCATGTCAATGCCTGGACTGCCCATCATGCCCTGAGTGGAGAGGAGTCACAGCCTTCACAATAGATCTTGCCTCAGAGAAAGGGTCGATTCCACCAGGAACTGCATTGCACCCCAGTTGCAGCAAGGCAGGCCCTACAGCATCTATAGAATGCTGTCACCGAAATCCTGGACGGCAGGAGGAAGAGGAGATGCCGTGGTGTTCAGGGCAGGGTTGGCAGAGGAGCAGAGGAAGCTTCTGCCCTGACTACAGTGTAGGCTTCAGCACCTACTATGAGGCTCGGCAGGTAGCCCAGTGATGCCATCCACAGGGGAAAACAATAAATCAGTTTTTTTTATAAAAA
>NC_051419.1:2578768-2579114 GCF_015228065.2 Penaeus monodon
TCAACAAATGTTGAGTTGCATTTTAGATTTACAAGCACACAAACACTGCGTTCGGTTCTCAAAAGCATAATCTTCATTACACTCCCAAGGCAATAAAATGGGCATAAAATTGAAGCTTACAGTCTGATTTAGTCAATCATGATGTGTGGCTCGCATGGGGGTCCCTGGCAGCAGCTACTCACCACTATAAATACCCAGAAAAGATAGTATATAGTACTCCAAGGGAACCATCAGTGGGTAAAAAGGGTAAGAGGAGGGGAAGGAGAAAAACCTCACTGCCCAACCCTTCTGTATAAGACTATACATGATCACTAGAGCAAAGAAAAGTGTAGTCTGAAAGAACATA
>NC_051419.1:2579159-2580989 GCF_015228065.2 Penaeus monodon
ACCAATATAAAAAAAAATGTATTTCCTAAACATATATTGCTACAAACAAGCATATAAAAAAAGAATGAATTACACACATAAGTGTTTCAAGTATGATGGCAATTTATGTGGGTTGACTAATAAGTTCTGAGCTTCACCCAGAAAGCAGTGAAGTAGGCTTATGGAACCTTACCAACACAATCTGCCAAATAATCTGATTTTTCTAACCAAGTTCTTAATCCCTGACAATTTTTTTTCATGACATGAAAAGCATGACTCTTACCTGTTATTGATGAGGACACAATGAACACACTGTGGGATGGTTTTTCTAGGCATGCCACACTCAGATATTGGGTCATAAAATTCATGGATAGTAGAGACACCCTCTAAGACAACCCAGGACTAGGGAGACCATAAACCTGGACCACACCACAGAACCCTGACCTTACCCTCAGGATAGCTATGGAATACTGGAGAGTGACAGCTCTTCAAATATGACAAGTTGGGGATGTCCCAAGAGTCATCTGACAAAATTCTGACAAACAATCTTGACTTGCTGTAGGTGTGATCACCAGGTATAACATTTCCTGACCCTGGAACACAGTGCACCCTATTCACCAATAATTTAGAACTCCTCAAAACTGATCCTGAATATTTTCCAGCTCAATTAGTTACCATGGATGAGTCCTAGGCTCAATGCCAACCCTAGACCATACAACAGTTAAACCAGTGGAAGCATGGATTTAAATAGTACCTCTTGGGTGTTTACAGCAGAGACAAATGTAAACAGAGCCCAGGGTGTATAAGGGTTAATGCCACTTACTCATACTTCATGAAAATACTTACACACACTTAAAGCCACCTTCTGTTAAGTGCTTAAAAGCTTCTCCCTCGAAGGGATCACAGACAAAAACATCTTGCTTGGTGGGGGAAAGTTTGACGCATTCTGCTGACGGAAGCCACACTGGGTTTAGTCCATTCTCTTGGCAAGCCTGGAATTTGGATTTTTGTCAGAAACTAGAGGAAGAGTTTTTAATTGCAAGAGCTAAAATTTAGGTACTGATATAATTATGAAACAAAATGTAATTAAATTATTATGAAAAGGAAGTATTAATGATAAAAAAGAAGAGAAGAAAAGAAAGATGAAGAAAGAGAAAGTGCGGAAGATAAAGGCAGAGAAAGGGAAGTGGAGGGGAAATGGAGATGAAATTAGCAAGAGAAAAGGGGGTCTTGTAGATTTAGGAAAAGATAATAAGAAAGGGAGGAAGAGGGGAAGGAGAAAGCAGGAGAGGGGGAGGGAGTGGGAGAGAAAGAGGAAGGGGGGTAGGAAACAGGAAAAGGAAAAGGTAAAGGAAAAGAGGAAGGAAAAGGGGGAGAAAGAGGCAAGAAAATCAAGAAGGAAACAGAAAAGGGAAAGAGAAAAGGATGACAGGAAAAAAATCATACACTCACTAATGTCTTTTACGTGACCAAAGCCCCATTTTCCTGACAATGAAACCTTTGACATATAAAGTTACCTGGTAGGCACACACAAGGCTCGTCGAACATGTTTCCTCCGTCAGTCCCTCGGGAAGGATAAAGTTGAGACTCACTTCTCCATCCTGTGAGCAAACGGTGACTTCCATTGTCGATGTTAAGCCATTCTGAAGAGAAGGAAATGCGTCAAAAATCAGGAAAAATAAATATCTCATCTTTTATATAAATCTAATGAAGTCCAGAAAAAAATTTCAGGATAAAGGGTTCAGGCTCAGCTGAGACCAGGGAGCAGAAAAGTATAAACAGTGTGTCCAATGTTCAGTAATCAGAATTTTAAACTCTTAATGATGAGGCTTACATGTTGACATTTTAAAA
>NC_051419.1:2581011-2581729 GCF_015228065.2 Penaeus monodon
TATACTTAATGTAATGATATAATTATGAATGGAAAAGCTAAGCAGTCATTATGGAGGATAAAAGTAACTGACACAGCAAGAATGTACACCCTAAAATTACCTCATCTGACCTGACTTTGACCCATATCTACTAATCAACACTAGTGAACTGACCAAATCATGCTACAGGCCTTACCCAATGGACCTCCAAAGACACCTGGGGACTCTTATGACTAGTAATCACAATTTTGTGGAAAACTCATGGCTTTTAAAAATGTATTATCGCATTCAGTTGTCTTAAAAACTGAAGCTGGAGCCACAGTTTTATGTCATTTTAGGAGTAAATCTGCAGGGCTTTTCCAATGTGACTTTTTCTTGTATGAAAAACACAGATATATTCTGGCAGGATAGAGCTTGTGATAATTTAGCGAAATTGTGGAAGATAAACAGCTCTTCAAAAATGTATTAATAGATTCACCGGTTGCAAAAATTAAAAGCATATGTGCTATTTTGTTCCTTTTTTTGTTTTTTCTAATGTTAAGACAACATTTATAGAAATGTCCCCAGAATGCTAGAGCAAATGCATCTGTCCCAACCCAGCTTCATATCAATATCAGAAAATGCAGCCTACATGTATAGGACTAGCTTATGCTCTCTTTTTGTTTTCTCCCCCCCCCCCTCTATTTTCTGAGCTTTTTCAGGCATTACACTCCAGACCACAACGCAACAGTTAAAAAAT
>NC_051419.1:2582269-2582534 GCF_015228065.2 Penaeus monodon
GGCAGGATAGAGAATGAAGTAGTTTCTTATGTGATGACAAACAGCTGAGAAATTCTATATGCTACATCTCCCTATAATATATATTGGCCCTTGCTAAGGCTCCAACCTTCACATATACAGACATAAGCCAATAATATCATATGCATATTTTTTTTCTACCTTCTACAAACCACAAATTTCATATTAATGAAATGTTTGTGCATTTTATACCAACAGTGCATTGGGATTTTCCTTTACATTTTGACAATTGTACAAATAATTCTTA
>NC_051419.1:2582952-2583546 GCF_015228065.2 Penaeus monodon
CCAAATGGCAGCTGCTATTCCCCAGGCCCTACTTTAGACAATAAAGAGTCCACCAGGCTGGACGGCAGACCAGAGAGTAGGGGAGACTTGGGTGCTCCGCTGTGGGTGCACTATAGGCACATATCATACACCGGTACACATAATTCATATCACTGTCTTCCATGAACGAGTTTAGTAAATTATCATTCCCTGGCTATATCTTGCCATATATGCTCCATCCTACCATGAATATATGAAGGATTCTTTCTTTATGAGGAAGGGGGGGGGGTGATAGTCCCCCAGGGGGATTACAGGGGACACAGTAATCTTCGTTTGACAATATAGTGAATTTTTTTCAAATATTATTACCACAGTGACAGCCCACTGAAAATGACTATACGCCGACCATTTCCATGCACATTACTCCAATTCAACCCTGCCAAGAACGCTTTGGGATTCCTGTGGCAAATGCCGCACGCGCGCACGGCAGAGAGAGACAGAAATCCACTGGCGGCAATAACACCGAGAAGGCGATCTAAACATTTACCAACATTTATCTTTAATACTATTAACATTCTTCATCATTAACAATGTCCATGAAGATGAAATATCAGT
>NC_051419.1:2583570-2583687 GCF_015228065.2 Penaeus monodon
TCCCATAAAACCTAACCTCTAAAGGAAGAATCATTAGCTTTATTCAATAAATCTTAGTGGAAGCAAACTCTTCTCTAACTGACAAACACTTGAGCAAGAAGACTGAGAATGAGGATG
>NC_051419.1:2583958-2584435 GCF_015228065.2 Penaeus monodon
CTGGGATTCTTCTCGTCGCCCGGCCACTATCTTCGTTTTTTCCACTTTATCGTCATATTTAGTCGCAAACAAATCCTGCGCTCAGCTTTCTTCGGCAATCAATCACCACCACAAAGAAAATCATTCTTTAAAAAAACATATATTAAAGTTACTCGACCAAAACACGAACAAAAATTTCAAACTTCTCATCAAAAAGCCCCCAGAATAAGGGAAGACCTGCCAAAATACAGCGAGACAATGCAACCCCGAGATTGAATTATCTGCATGGAGTCAAAGAAACCCGAGGAAACACGAAGAAAGGCGTTTTATTCACCAAAAGAGAGGAATTTGCGGTGTTGTTGCGACCAGCTGATCGCGTCCGTTGCCCGGCGGGAAGGGTCCTGGATCATGGGATTTCTCTGGCTTCTTTGGGTGGGATTTTTTATTATGTAGTTGGGTGGGGTTTGGGGTTTGGGTGGATTTTTGAGTGGGGTTCTG
>NC_051419.1:2584482-2584760 GCF_015228065.2 Penaeus monodon
TGTGGATGGAAGGGGATTTTTTTGAGAGAGTGAGAGAGTTCTATTTATCGAGGGATTAGATTTGGTAGCATTCAAATTTGATTTTAATTCGTGGATTAATTTGGTTATCGCCATTCTGCTTATATTTCGGGTGTCAGTTGGCTCTGAAATTAATCCTTTTGACGATTCTCACCCATTGTGGTTACTTTTTAGCATCGTCATTAAAACTCTCTTCTTGCTGCATTTTTAAAAAATCCTCCTCATTAGCATAAGTTGCAGTTGTAATGTGCAATAGAAAT
>NC_051419.1:2585796-2587747 GCF_015228065.2 Penaeus monodon
TGTATAGTTCATATATTTATCTTCTCATTCATATATGCAATGGGTGAGTGCTTATGTTTACGTAAACAAATACACGTATATTTGTACGTTTATGTTCGATTAAGAAGTACATATATTCATTTTTTTCAAATACACATATATCTATTAAGTATATCGTAAGTGTTATCTTATACATTTATATGTATGTACCGGGTTATCATTTTTACATTAACCCTCCTTATATCGTTATATCCACCGTCCCTTTAATGTCGCGTTGCCCCTCAACACCTGTGAAATATATATCAGCAACGATAATACCAACACCACGCATACGCAGACAATACCAATACCTTCACCCTCCACCTCCCTATATGAAAAAAAACACCCATTACTCTCTCAAATATGGTTAAAAAACCACCGAAAATAAATAATTTAAACCGACCGCGTTTCGAGCCGCTTCGACCAACAGCGACGTCGGTTTGTTTACATGTCGTCCACGTGGTCTCGGAGGGTGAGAGGCGGCTGCATTTCCCCTGTGTTTTTGTCAGTTTTTGGGACGTTTTGGGGACCTAGGGGGTCTAGAAAGGGAAGGTTTGGGTGTGGGTTGAAGAGGGGTGTTCGTGGGGTTTGGAATATTGAAGGGTTGTTGGGTTTTAAGTGCGTGTTAGTTGTGTTATTTTTATTTTGAGAAGGGAAGGACTTTTTAAATAGAGGTTGGGGGTTGTGTTGTGTGTCTTAACAATAGGGTATTAAAGGGTTGATGTTTGTGGGATAACTGAGTTTATGTTCAGTGAAGGGTAGAATACAAAATGTTTACTCTGAAATTATCAAATTCATGACTTGTACGGCATGAATTTGAGTTTTATGTTGGGTACAGCTGCAGCTGTCAAGTGGAACCTTGCAAGTGATTATTTTATCGAATTATATGCATTTATATTAATTTTTTTTTTTAATACAGATTTTCAGGAATTCCTTACAGTATAGTTTTAGTGCATGATAATCAGACTTTCATTATTAACATTGTATGGAATTAATAAATTAATGAAAAGTAATGTATAGTTTGCTTCACAGAGCTAAATGGTGCAAGGTAAACTTTGCCTGTAATAGGCAGAATGACAGACTGTAAATCACTTCACATTGATGATATTTCTTTTGTTAGTCAACAATAAGTTGTATAGCACTTAACTAATACTTTGTTATACCATTACACAATGCCCAAAGATACAGAAAATATGATGACACTGTCATAAACACAGGAAAAAAATACACTCATTGACACATAAGATTATCTACACTGGCAAATAATAATGCCAGAAATTAAGAAAATAAGTAATGACAAATGTTGTATGCAGACCAAGGCCATAATGATTGGGTAGAGATCCAGGGCAAAAGGATTTTGGTTCACACAGGGGTGTTTGTGGATTCCCATGAGTGCCTCCAAGGTTGTTGGCTGGAGCAGTCATACTAATTACTGTTTGATACTGCCTGGAGGGTGCTAAGAAATATGCTGCTCAGTAGCTATAAATGCATTATTTATAAAATTCATGTTTTCTATTCTTACATGTATTTTCAGGTCAGTTTATATTCGATTAGATGAGATTTTGACAGGATGTCTCTTTCTTGTCATAGCAGTTAATATACACGTGTATACATTCAATTTACCAGCAGCAGTCTTGCCCATAAAATAACCTGAAATATAAGAATAAAAAAAATACTTGAGAACATATAAAATAAGACAAATGATGTGCTTATAGTGAAGGATACAAATTCCAAATACAAATGCCAGTTTTATATCAAGCCGCTGCGACCAAAACAAATTCAAGGCATTTCCCAACTGATCTTTGCATCGTGATTGTTGTATTGATTTTGGTATGGGATTTTGATATGCGGGGTAGACGTTGACAGAACAAACAGGAGGTTTATCAGCTAAGAAGTAACAAGTCTGAAATCCATCCTATGATAATCATAACAA
>NC_051419.1:2588297-2589722 GCF_015228065.2 Penaeus monodon
TTGTGTTTTTTTCATAGGCAGAAATAAAATACATTTTATACATTTTGTCTCTCTGTCTGGATGGACAGATTTCTTAATTGTGCAGTTCTCAGACTAATAAAATAGATATTTTGTATTTACAGTCCATAAGAATTGAATATCATTATCATTTTCTTTTCTGTTTTGAAAGCTACATGTCATATGAATGATGAAAGTGAGTGTAATATCTAGTCTTATGTAAAAGAGATCCAAATGAAGTACAGTTCAGATATTTCTTATTTTGGTCTTAATATGACGCAGGCAAGACTTACTCAACTTGCAGAAGAATTAAATTTTTAGCATCATTTACCTTGTTTGATCCATAGTTCATTGCCCTTGTGCATGCTAGGTTTTGAAAGTTGGTATAATATATAGATGTTCATAGATGTATTATCTTCACAGGAACAAGATATAAGGCCGACCACCATCATGAAAGCTCCTAAAAAAGCTGTAACAGCCGTAGCAATGTACCGAGGACCAATAGTAAGATTTAAAAGGAGTTTTCAGTTTACCAAGAAGGAATTCATCATGTACAGTATATTAGATGAATATGAAATATGTGTATGGAAACTACAGATCGTACAGAATGATCATGTCTGATCATTTGTTGAGAAATATTTAGGAAAAACTTATCTTTTGGTTTAGAAGTTTGAATGAAGTATTGATTATTGCTTTTATCTTCAATGTTATTGTGAGTTTATGATGTTTATTTTATAATGTATATTTTTCCGTGGTTAGGGAATATTGAAAAGTTCTCTCTCTATATAAATACATTGTTTCAGTTCAGCTATTGTTTAATATCTAATTATTAGAATTTGAATTTGAATCTTACCTAATTTTCTCCCTCACTCGAAGACCAAAGATGGAGGAAAGATCAAGAAGAACACAAAGAAGAAGGGTGGCCCCCTCGACCCGACAGCGACCAGTAACGGCAAGGCAAATGGCGTAAAAGGCAAGCAGAAGGGAAACAAGAATATGCCTCGGTGGAAGGTGGCGTCCAAAGAGGCCTTTTCGTTGGGCCAGAAGGTTTCGTACAAGAAGAACCAAAAGAGTAACAAAGGAAAGCAGGTTGGCAAAGAGAACCTGAATGAGAAGACTGCCAAGAAGCAGCAGAACAAGCCGAACGAGATAGACAGCAAGCCGATAAGCGAGAATAACACCCATGAGAAGAAGGTGAATGAGGCTAAGAAAGTGAACAAAACAAAGAAAGCCCAGGGAAAGAAGAGGAAGGGTGCTAAACAACAGAATGGAGCTACGAACGGAGTGAAGGTCGTTGAGGAGGTAGCAGAAGAGTTGGACGAGAATGAAATGGATGTTGAAACACGTAGGTTGAGAACCTTTTTCTTTTCTTTTTTTTCTTGAGTCATGTCTTACATCATTAAAATGTAGACATTTTATAATGTTGCC
>NC_051419.1:2589763-2590490 GCF_015228065.2 Penaeus monodon
TGATGACAGCTACTCCTTTTCACGTATAATATTTTAGGAGTTGGGTTATATTTCAGTTTTGAAAAGATCATTGATGAATTACATTAGAAAAGATTCTGTATGATTCATTTGAAGAAAGTTAGAAGACATGGAACGCTTTGATCATCTAATAATAATAATAATGTTTTTTGCCAGTGTCAGGGGAGGACATCGACGCTAGGAACACAGGGAACAGCCGAGAGGAGGGACAGCAGTCCTTCCAGTGGATGATTCATCCATACTCAGAGGAAGACTTCTTTAGGTAAGAGAAAAAATGTTATTCTTTAAGCTTTTGATGTCCATTATTGTTTTTTAAGGTAAAAGAAAGAAGAGTATTCTTTTAGTTTTTGGTGTTGATATTTCTCTTTATTCTGTCCCATGTCATGATCTGTCTTTATTGCGTGGAGGCTGCTAGTATTTCCACGTTAAGATTGGAGAAGGAGCTGCTTTGGGTCAGGGGCAGATAGTGTCGTGTGGATCTGTGCTGCCTCAGAGTGAAGTGGGTTTAAACCATACTAGTCAGAAGTGAGGAAGGGCTTCTTTTCGCTTTAATGGCCTTGAAAGAAGACCTTGCCCAAGCCCATATGGGTGACGGAGATCGTGATGTAAAGTTAGTTTGTCTGCTGGTATTTACAGAAGTACTAGCAGATGATGTCATGAATTCTGTTTTGGACAGTATGACTCTTGTATGATTATTTGTGTCTTGTTG
>NC_051419.1:2590516-2590638 GCF_015228065.2 Penaeus monodon
TGTACAGATATTGTTAAATTGCCTTTTATTTTGGGAAAAATGAAGTTCTTATTGTTTGAAGATATATTAAATATTTAACATAAAGTGGAGGATCAAAGTTGAAAAACTAACCCTTATATATG
>NC_051419.1:2590677-2591596 GCF_015228065.2 Penaeus monodon
CATGGAGGTGAAATCCTTGTGATGTATTCAAACATATATCACTCTTAATTAATCAAGTACAAGATCATGTATTTACCATGTATTCTTAAAGGCTTGCAATGCATTGTGAAAAACGAAACATGAATCCCTCAGCCACCCTGGCAGGTGCCTATGAAGGGAGAGAAGGGGGTCTTGGGGAAAGGGGGGGTAGGAGGTAGAAGGGAGGGGGTGCTGTGTCTTTGATGGCTGGGCAGGGGTATTAAAGGAAGACAGGAAGGGAGCCAAAGCCACTCAGACACACAGGAGAAGACCCATTAGGGTGTTTGGATTGGGACAGGGTAGTAGCTGTCTATTGCTTTGTGGCTGCAGTGAAAGATGCTAAACTATTTATTACATTAAATCACAGTCATTAACTCCCATTGACACTGAAAAAAAGTGAAAAAACAGCCTGTTTTTCTTTTTTGTATTGTTGGTATTTGTAGTGACAATGAACCATAAAATGTTATTGATTTATCAAGTAATGATAACTTATTTATTGGAAGATGAGACAAACATTATAGCATGATTATCATATTATAGCATTTAGTATATTTATATATTATAGTGTGATTTTAAGGTGTGTGATTTTTGTGTGGAATTATTACATTTTGTGATGATTTTCCATTGCAGCAAGTACTGGGAACAAGGACCCCTGCACATTAGGCGTAAAAGTGGGTACTATGAGGGTCTCTTTACTACGGCTGATTTGGATAGGATCCTCCATAATGTAAGTTGAATTAACATCATCTGGTCTTATGATTTTTTTTTCTTTTCTTTTCAGATAAAGGGGTTTTTGTGATTAGTTACAGAAGTCATTGTGATTGGCACTTTATTATGTTTGATTATTAAAGTAGGAAACTGTTAGATGATAATTGTGGTTATTTGAATTCCATTTTATATT
>NC_051419.1:2591798-2592336 GCF_015228065.2 Penaeus monodon
ATCCGAGAACGTGTTCCTCCCTTTGCTATCATTAATGTAAAGTATAATGAATTCCTCTTAACCATTATAGAGAATATACAAAAATTCTTAACAGGAATGACTTTTCTTCAGAATTATTCATATTCTTGATTTACTCTTGTATGTTGTAATAATATGCAACCTCTATCTGGCAAAATAGAATGTTGTGCAATACACCAAGAACCTAGACATCACGTCGTATAGCAATGGCAAGCGGGAGACGCACAACCCCATAGGCCAAGCTCATGCACCTGTGGTCTGGGACTACTACAACAATGGCTGCAGTGTACGCATGCTCAATCCACAAACCTTCCACGCTCGTGTTTGGAAGCTGCTCGCGACCCTCCAGGAGTACTTCAACTCATTCTGTGGTGCCAACATGTAAGTCGGTGGCCTTTCCTTTTTGTGTTTAGGTGCCTTGGGGGTCACAGGGTGCTAGAATTGAGTAGTAAGGAATGTGAGAGCTTGGTGTGATTGTGCGCGTTTAAAGTGATGGTTTCTCTGTGTGCGTAGTTTCTTA
>NC_051419.1:2592430-2592930 GCF_015228065.2 Penaeus monodon
TTAACTGTTTTTATAATTTATCCTCTTCCTCCATGTCCACATAAAAAGTATTTCACAGGAGGATTTCATTTTTTTATTTTCACTATACCAAAGTACTTCCATTACAGCAATGAAGTAACAGTGAATTATAAAAAATAGCATTAGCATGTATGAACAGAAATTTATTTTTAATTTATGTTTAAATTTGGGCTTGTAATTCAGGAGATTAATTGTAGCAGAATATATTTTGCTTTATGGCTGTTGATGAAAACATGGAATATACTCTGTTTTTTGTCATACTTCTTAATGTTTTTTTTTTAGTGTGAATTGGATTTTTTCCTTTTTTATTTCAGATACTTAACTCCACCTGATACCCAGGGCTTTGCACCTCACTGGGATGATATTGAAGCCTTTATCCTCCAGCTGGAAGGGAAGAAGAGATGGCGTGTGTACAAGCCTAGGTGATTAGTGAGATTTATTATTATTTTGCTTTACGATTATGTGTTATGTTTAGCTAAACA
>NC_051419.1:2592957-2593492 GCF_015228065.2 Penaeus monodon
TCATTTGTTTACTTGTTCTAATAACTACTGCTGTTTTGCTTAATGCTATTTACTAGCTAAAATAAGTGCAGGCTTAAGTATTTTGATTGGGTATGCTAAGGTAGTCTTATAAAGGAGGCAAGATAAAAAATTGGTAAGAAGATAGTAGAGATTGCAACAACAAAGTAAGAAAGAAAAAAAAGAGAATATGAATAAGGGAGAAGTGTCAAGAAGCCAGCAGAGCTTTCCAAGTTTCCCTTAGAAAAAGAAGGGAAAAAGATGTTTCATCTTAGGATTACCCCCATTCCAGAAATGAAGAGGAGGTGCTCCCCGTAGAATCGAGCGGCAACCTGGATGAAAGTGAGATCGGCGAGCCCATTCTTGATGTGACCCTGGAGGAGGGCGACCTGCTTTATTTCCCCCGCGGCTTCATCCACCAGGGACATGCGGTCGATGGTAACCACTCCCTGCACATCACAGTGTCCACATATCAGAAGAACACTTGGGGTCATTTTCTACAGAAGGTGAGGGCATTAGGCAGAAAAGTGAGAACAGG
>NC_051419.1:2593609-2594382 GCF_015228065.2 Penaeus monodon
CACGTTATAGTTACCTTATCAGAAGTATTGTGGGATCCTTTTGTACAGGAGTGACTTAGTTATTTTTGTATTATTTCATCTGCAGGCACATATAAAAGACATTAATAAAAACCTTTTGAAAACTTAACATGATTTACTTTTCATCACATTGTATTTTCAGTGACATTTGTTACATTACAGATGCTTCCACAAGCAGTGAGTGTAGCGATGGCAGAAGATGTGGAGTTCCGGAGAGGCTTGCCGCGTAACTATCTTAACTGCATGGGAATTGCCAACATGGACCACAACATCGAAGGTCGTGAGGCTTTTATCAAGAAGGTTTGTTGATGTGGCGGTAACCGTTTTATTTTTGTATTTGTTCTGTTATACTAAGGTTTGTAATGCATTGTAATATTGTTTCTACTTTTTCCTATTTAGTGCTTAACTGTTCAAGTAAACGTAATGATACTGATTTGAATATCATCTCAATATTATTTTACTTGAAAAATATTTATCCTTCTCTTCCTCCTTTGCTCCTTTTGCTTTGACTACTTTCTCTGTCTTCCATTTTTATTACTTCTTTTCAGCTTCCTTCTCATTGGCTTCCCTCTGTTCTCTCTTCGGTTCTTTCTTCCCTTCAACTTCCATTTCCTGTTTTTCCTTCTCTCTTTCCTTCTTAAAGTCTTCTTCCTCCTATCTCCCTCCTTTACCCTACTCCTCCCCCCCTTACATCTCCCTCCTTCTTCCCTCCCACCCCTTTCATATCCTTCATCCCCCAACTGCTGCTGCTGCTG
>NC_051419.1:2595208-2596549 GCF_015228065.2 Penaeus monodon
AGGTAGACATGTTTGAGAAATTTATGTTATTGCCCATAATAGGTTGGGGAGATGGTGGGGCGCATGCTGGAAATGGCCCCCTTAGACGCAGCTGTGGACCAAATGGGAACTGGGTTTATGCACGATTGTTTGCCTCCATTCCTTACTGGCGGTGAGTTTCAGTTTACATGTGTAGCTCTGATTTGTAAAGAATAATTTATAGTTTCATGGTTAGATATATATTTTACTTTTGTAAGGAATATGAAGGTCTTATGTTATATTTTGTAGTTTGGAGTTGTCCTTATGCAAGGTTGAGAAAATTTAGATCTTTTATTTTTATTCATGATCTCATTTTCATCATATGTGTTAACAAGGTAATTTTGATAGTGTTGATAAAGTGTAGATTTTTTATATTTTAGGGTCACGTTCCGTTTACTTAATTTCCCAGATAATTTACATAAAGGAGATCTTTATTGTGATGTCCTAGAAAATGATATATTTCTCAGTCAAAACTTTTTTACCAGAGATTGAAGTGACATACCTTTTTTTAAAAGAAATTTTTCTTACTGATCTCAATATTGAGGTTGTGTAAAAAAAAATTGAGAGGAACCTTTAATGGAAATTAACACACCATTTACACATCAACAGTGGATAAATCATGCAGCGTGTTTGGAGGAGGGGAAAAGTGGTGCGCGTCCAAAAAAAGGGTTGTGAATCGTGTAGAGTTGGGTCCTGACACTCCTGTAAGATTGATTCGAGGGAATTGTCTACGGTAAAGTATAAACTCTCTTGGATTTTGGGGATGCATGTATTGAGTTGGATGAGAGATAATTTGCTTTTGAGTTGGATGGAGAATGAATTTATTATTCCTTTTGTCATTTGGCTGTGGCTAGGGCAGTTTAGGTTTGACACTTGTTAAAATGCTTGAAATTTTCTGTAAATATTTTGCTGTAAATTTCATATCAGTAATGTTAGTTAGATCCTTTATTTATCTATTTTATTTTTACATTAAATTCTGTTAATTGCAGTGTCCATCCCCTCTTGATTATTTCTGAATAAAAGTATCATCTTAAACATATCCACTTTACCCACAGTGTTGTCGTTGAAGCAGACAATGTGCGCTTGTACCACACACTTGAAAATAGCCGCGAATACCACGCAGAAGAGCCGCAATTCCTGGAAATAGTGCCAGAGAGTGCGCCGGTGGTGGAAGCACTCATTCATGCCTATCCCAAATATATTACTATCGAAAACTTGCCGCTTGAGGAAGAGAGTGAGAAGGTGAGTGGGAATTTCCTGTGTGTGTATGAAAATGTTAACATTGAAAAATGCAATAGTCCCTGTGCTGTTTTAGATATATAT
>NC_051419.1:2596579-2597086 GCF_015228065.2 Penaeus monodon
TGGTTAGGAAGGAGGAGGGATAGGAGAGGTATAGTACTGTTTTTTTACCTGCATTGTGAAGGCAGAATTGATGTAAAAATATTTGGCTTAATTCTTTTTTAGTGAAGTTAGTGAATCAGCAAAAGTTTCATATATTGTCATGTAAAACATCAATTAATAATATAATATTAGAGATAGAAGTTTGGTTTTACTTTTATGAGATATATGTAGAAATTTGTAAGCTATTTTACTAGGGTGATAGTAATAGAAATTATTTTCTTTATTTCTATTTATGATCATCTTCATTTGTCATCCTTGGAGTTCTAGTATTTATGACAAAAAGGAACTTTATAGTTTAGTGTTATCTCAGGGATCAAACAAGACTTGACAGATTGAAAATACTAGTCCTATAGTTTTTATTTTTGCTGAGAAATACATTTCGTATAAAATAATATGCTGCTTTTTTCACTTCATATTGTCAGTAGCAATTCAGTAAATTTGGAAATTCTCTGAATTTGTTGAATTTAC
>NC_051419.1:2597122-2597447 GCF_015228065.2 Penaeus monodon
ATCAACAAAGCTGTTTTCAACATTATCCAACCTTATTTTCTATACTTTTTTCACTCTAATTAACAAGAACCTTTGCAATGCAAATTATTTTTCCTCTTTTTTTTCCCAGATGGCAGTCGTAAGTGGCCTGTGGGAGAGAGGGCTTCTCGTGACCTCCCAACCGCTGGACGCCTCGTACGATGACTAACCTGATTGTAAAATTGATCATTTGGATTTGGAGCGGATAAAATGCTGGAAAATTATCTGCCGTTTGTGAAACTTGGCGACAACAATAATTATTTGTTGATGGAACTGGAGATTCTCATTCTTTTATTTCCCTTTTATT
>NC_051419.1:2597492-2598484 GCF_015228065.2 Penaeus monodon
TTTTATGTAGGTTTTCGTTGTTATACTTCAGTTTGTATATTCTGTTTTTAAAAATATACATCTGCAAATCAGATTTTTTCCTAAGAAGATTTTTATAATGTTTAAATGGAAAATTTGGAAGATGCACACACTGATGTGTTCCAAAAAAAGTTTCTAGTAATGCAAATCTATGAAGAAAAAGTTTAATGGAAAATGTTTAAGAACTATTATATAGTGTCTTTCTTAAATGCAGCTTTTCTAGATAAAGCCAAATCTCATGTCTACCCTTAGCTTATGCATTTTTTGTATTATGTTCAGTGAAAAAAGTCCTTTTATAAGAAAACCACTTGAAAGTATTTCAAGTGCTGTTTTGAATGCCGTTATAGTCAGCATAAAAGTAAATGGAAATAAAGTGAATTTTTTTTTTAATTCTACAGGGCATTATGAGATCATTATGACTGGTGCATAATAGGTTTCTGGCTTTTGTTTTTACATGTAATTTAAATTGTTGTTTTGGTATTCTATATTTGTGTATTTTCCTTTCATGGAAAGTTAATCAAGAAAAGGTAAATATACGTTGTGTAGGAGTGTTTATTTGAAGGTGGAGAGAAGGTAGTACATGAAACAAAGACTGTGGTATTGCAGTGAGATAATCATTCATTTCATGTACCATCTCGAGAAATAGTGAATCAGTGTCTCATTTCAGTATGTAGATTCAATACAGAAAAAGTCAGATTAATGTTATTTGTTGTAGTTTGAATATCAAGGATTACAGAACCAAAACTATCATTTATACATTTATTCACTGGGATTACAAAAGCGTAATAAAAATCATACTAATTAGTTGTTTATGAATATCCCTAAAATGCATTTTCATTATAAAAGTTCAAAGACTTGCACCATAAAAAATCTTTCATACTAATCTCTCAGATAAAAGTAGTGTAGGAAATGTACAGGATCATGGCTACATTTTTGGTATTGATACACAAGATCAAGCCAAAAATGATTCCACA
>NC_051419.1:2598517-2599321 GCF_015228065.2 Penaeus monodon
GGCATTGATACACAAGATCAAGCCAAGAGTTTTTCTACATTCTCTTTTTTTTTCACTCTCGCAACTAAATTTCCCGTTGATTTTCCATGGCTTGGATCCTGAGTAGCCTCTTGCGGTTCTCCCTCTTGCGAACGTGTTGCGTCCCCCACACAACTATGAACATCATGAGCAGAAGCACCCCCACTACAACAGCTGCCAGAGTTACAAAGACCTCCCACGTCTGACCTTTCAAATATGTCATGAAGTCACCTTGTGCTGGAGTCTTCATTCTGACTTTGATGATTTTCTTGGTGATGATTTTTGGCTTCGGTGTCGAGCTCGGCAACTGTACCGGGTTTAGGTTTAGCTTAAGGTCGTCTTCCTGCAGTCTGTTTATGTCTGCTGAGTGTGACTGAGTCTCTGCAGGAACATTAGTTATATCGCCACTAGGTTCCAAGTTCTCGAGCTTTTCATTATTTATGTGTGTCTGTGAGGAAATGTGCAATGATTTGTTGATCTCAAGGTGGAATATATAACTAGTAAGGGAGTACAGAATGCTAGCAGAATTTCCATCTACCAACCTTCCTCTCTGATGAAAGTTTTCCTCCATTTTACTGGACTTTTTAGGCAATGTATTAACCTCCTCTTTATTCCCAACTATAAGTTTGATCACATTGTCACTTATGTTGAGGAGGTTCTCAGCAAATGGGTGAATTTCACTCGGGATCTTGTCGTTTGGGATTTCTTTATTTTCATGAAGGAGGGAATGGTCAGCTTTTTCATGGAGCTCTTCGGCGAGGCTTTTCTCTGTTGTGCCTTTGATTC
>NC_051419.1:2599586-2600805 GCF_015228065.2 Penaeus monodon
TTTCCGAGCAATATCTCCTGATTCCACAGAACTTTCAGGGAAATCATTTATATTATCCTGCCTACCTGTATCTCCTTTCAATGAAGTCTTACTTCCAGACGTATCGGAAAGAATCCTCTTAGATCCAATGGGTCTCTCATCCCCACCCTCGAAATTCCTTTGAACCTTTGGTAAATCTTTAGATAACGAGTCAGTGACGTGTCCTTCAAAATAATTCTCATTCAGAACATTTAGATCAGATATTTCCTCTGGGGATTTTGAATTTGGGGAAGGCCAATCTATTTTATCAGAGATATCGTGGGTTTTGGGATCTCTGGTTAAGTGGGAGGCGTCTTGCCAATCAGGAGACTGCTGCGGGATTTGGGTGGTGTTGAAATCTAAGTAATTGTGATAGACTGTCCACAGCAGAAGGGAGCTGACTACAGACACTGTGGCGAGGGTAAACATTCTGGGTTTATGGCTGAAAATAGAAAGAAACAGCTATGGTAAGCTTAATACCTATGTATAAATAATGTGAATCCACTATAATAATGAAGGTAACACTAATTGTATTGTTAATCAGAATGATAATACTGACCATAATGATATGAATTTCTCATCCCAAGTCTGGGAAGCTGAGGATATAGTTTGTAATTTACTTGTATTTTCGTATTGTATCAATTTTCATCAAGCATCAACAATGAGAAAGGTTATTATTTCTTTGAGAGTTTGTCTCCTAAGCAAGATTAGCAATTACTTTTTACTGTCATAGTAACAGATTCTAAAAAGATATAGCCCCTGTAATAGATATTATCTTAAGAATAATAGTAACTCAACCAATGGAACTTAACTGTGTTTTACCCTCCCCGAAAGAAAAATGTTCATATGTATATCAACTATTTATTCATATGTATATCAACTATTGTTCTTATATATCTACTGTTTATTCACTCCATTAACACTAAATAAATTAACACTAACCATTTACACTAAATAAACTCTATCCGAAGTTGACCATAATGTGTCTTGAAATTTAGTTGATTTTGTCTTCCATATATTTTACTTTATTAAAACAAATATTTATCCTTTGGCTTGAATGTTAAAAAATGTAATTTATTAACTTGTAATCAAAGTTATGTGGTCTACTATTTCGGAAATGTAATATTTAAAAATCTATCAAGATTTCCATGCTACATCAAAGACTTATCAATGATTTATGAATTCAATAGCAATTTGCAAT
>NC_051419.1:2600847-2601621 GCF_015228065.2 Penaeus monodon
TTCTGCTGTGGTTTCTCTTCACCTAACTCACCTTTATGTATCACGCCCATACACAGTTATCTTTGTGCTCTAAATAAGTGAACGGAGATTAAATTTCTTCTTTAGAATTGAAAAAATGTCTACATATAATTCCAGAAGTTGAAAAGTATAGTTCACACGACTGAGACAGCGAAGCATGTCTCGGAAGTTTTGAAATCATGAACCACTGAACTGCAATGCATTTCGAAGCAACGACACGGATGAAATACAAAGATACAAATAAATACAAACACGGTTGAAGTATAACGCCGCATGAAATATTAGATACAGCTAAAAATACAACGACACAGCTAAAATACAAACACGGTTGAAGTATAGCGCCACATGGAATATTAGGTACAGCTAAAAACACGGCACAGCTAAAAGTATAATGGCATATAATGCAACGACGCAATATTTAATACATAGGCAACCATAATACGACAGATAAAATACAGTGACATAGATAAAATACGAAGACACAGCTAAAATACAAAGGCATATATATCACAATTAGGATAAGCATCTATCTCTATCCAGATTTGTGAAACGCTAAGTTATATAAATCGTTCATAAAGACAGGTGAACAATTCAGTCATGCAGAAGTACACAAGAGAAGCGTCATAAACACTCGTTCAGGGATTTAACAACAGATGGAAAGTCTAGCTACGCGCCAACATACACACAATCACTAATTTTTTCCCCCCCAAAAAAAACCCCTCTCTCTCTTTCCCCTCTCTTTTCTCTTTCCCCTCC
>NC_051419.1:2602089-2602210 GCF_015228065.2 Penaeus monodon
CAAAACTTTTATTGCCGGGGGAAAACCTATACTTTGAAAAACCCCCTTTACGGACATAAAAAACCCAAAAAAGCGGGGAAACAACCAAATTTTATATGATATTAACTTACATGTGACCAAA
>NC_051419.1:2607680-2607775 GCF_015228065.2 Penaeus monodon
GGGGGGGGTTTTTGGGAAAAAAGAGAAAAAGGGGGGAAAAGGGGGGGGGAAAAAAAAAAAAGTAAAGAATTTTTAAAGGGGAAGATTAAGAGGAG
>NC_051419.1:2608058-2608255 GCF_015228065.2 Penaeus monodon
CTTTTTCCCCATTTTTAAAGTAATTTTTTTATTTTTAGTTTTTGTTTTATCCTTTATTAAATTGGGTTTATAAAATTTTTGGGCAAATTGTTAAAATTTTGTTTCTCTTTTTCGAAAATTAATTTTCTAATCATTTTTTTTTAAAAGGCTTTGGAAGATTTAAATTCATGTTTTTCTTCCTTTTTTTTAAAAAGGGG
>NC_051419.1:2608282-2608403 GCF_015228065.2 Penaeus monodon
AAAAAAAATTTTGGAAAACAAAATTAATTAAGAGTTTTAATTATATATATTTTATATAATAATTTTTTAAATGGAATTTTTATTATTATTTTCTTTAAAATAAAAATTAATTTTATATTTT
>NC_051419.1:2610225-2610323 GCF_015228065.2 Penaeus monodon
AGATTAAAGGCCAAGATATGCGGTAAAAATATGTTGAGTATCTAATCAGTCCACCTGATCTCAAGAGGAATATTGAATCTTGATTAGCGTGTTAAAAT
>NC_051419.1:2610749-2610960 GCF_015228065.2 Penaeus monodon
GCAAAGGGATGTTTAAAAGCACAAAGGAAAACATTGAAGACCTTGAACTCAGGCTACAATTTTTTTTGCTTCTTCATTTGGCCGCGGGCAGTAAATAGAGCTCTCATTACACAATAGAAATTTGGGAAGAAGGAAAGGGGAAGATAACATTTATTGAAAGAAGGTTAACGAAACAAGAGAAATTAGAGTCTTAAAGTCATAGTAAAGAAAG
>NC_051419.1:2611096-2612259 GCF_015228065.2 Penaeus monodon
CCTTAACATCCCCATTTTTTAAAAATTTCTCTCGTTCTATCAACCCGGCAAATGGTTGTTTGGGTTCGTTCGCATTCTCACCCGCGACATCAGAACGTATGTGAAGGTTCATCGTTCTGCTCCCTACCCCCCCAGGCGAATCCTCGTAACAAGACTCAGGAAATGCCAGATAATTCGGCATCTGCGCCGGAAACCAAGCTAGTTTCTTTTTTTTTTCCTCGTGTGGTCTCTCGCTGGAGAAAGAGAGAGACGACCATTCTCTTCTAGTTCCGCCTAATATGAGACGTTGGGTAATTCTACGAGCATTTTCTTTTTCTTTTTTTTGGCATTACCGTACGCACACATTGCAGATCATTCCTGGATTTCCCGCTATTGGTTTTATATGGTTGATACGTCAGTCTCCGAGTTTTAACCAATGGCATGGCTGGAAATCGGTGACGTCACGCAACGTCATGACCTGGAAGTACGGCAACCAATAGTAGAGTCGGTGTTATGTGACGCCTTGTGACGTCATGATCTGAGTCATCGGGTCGGTGCACGGCTCCCGTGACGTCATCACTACCGCGCCGCATCGGCCAATCAGGAACTCGGAAACGCTGCTCACCTGCCTGGCTTGGTTTATGACTCTCGCTTCTGTCACGAGAACAGGTGATATTCTGTGATAAATTCGTAAAACTGAGGTGATTATATGTCACTACCCCGATCCCCTGCTGTATTACTTCTCTACGATAATTAGTAAATCTTGTCTCAAACAAACAGATAAGTAAGAATGCAAATACCCCAGCCTTTGTTTATTTCCTCTCATTTACGCGCGTTTGTTGCGAGGGAAAATGTTTTTCTCTGAGGCAGCAAAGCTTGCCCATTGGCCGTACAGGTGAGGCGACTTCACTGGAGATTCCTGGAGAATGACGTCATGTCTCGCCCCAGAGCATCGGGTCTTGTCAAAATGCTTCGTTCCTTGTTGCTGAAAATCGCTTGTTTCCAGCCGGCGTCTCTTCACTCAACACGAAACATAAAGGAACCCCAAAATACCAACGCGTGATTAATGCTTATAATTATTTTACTCCTTATACGCTAACATACGAAATTACACGCATACCTAAAGGACGTTACACTTATCCGCCATCCATAATTTTAATATTTAAAATAGTCACCCCAAGGTT
>NC_051419.1:2612310-2613046 GCF_015228065.2 Penaeus monodon
CGGCGCATGACATCTAGCTGACCAGGAGTACCTCAGGGTTAGCTTCTCAAACCTGTTCAGTTTAGCGCGGTCAGTGCAACGCACGTGCAGGATATACCATGCAACATATTGTTTTTCGCGTGCAATGTGGGTGTGTGCGTGCATAATTGAAGTGTAGTAGTTAATATATATCCAATTATTTCGCAACATGATTCCTTGAAATCAACCTCGCTCGAAGAGCGGGAAGTGTCAGATAACTTTATATACATATTCTTAAAAAGCATTAATCCACCAAGTGGTTTTGTGTCTTAGATGATAAAAGTAATCGTAAAATATATAGAAAGAAAATGAAACAATGTTTGTAGAACTGAACAGACAAATACAGTTACATTATCTACAATGTAACACCAACCTCTCCGTCTCCATGGTTTAAAAAGCGGCCGCTGTTATGTTAATTTGAGCCTCCTATCAAATTAACAGCAACATCTCCGACCCGGGAACTAGCAGGGCTGTGTTAACTTGAAAGGCCAAGTTAACAAGAGCTATTTCAACTGCTCAATTAGGCGAGATCATGGCTAAGGATTCACCATTAACGGATATTGACGTGTGAGTATTTCATGTGTGGACGCGCTGTGCTTTTGCTGCGGTCGGTAACGAGGGTTATGTCGACATTTGTTTTGTTTACCGTTCTTATTGTAATTCGTTGAATTTGATTACATGTGGTTTATTGTTTTTTCTGTTTACCTAGGTGAGTGGG
>NC_051419.1:2613080-2613215 GCF_015228065.2 Penaeus monodon
TTTTTAGGAAGGAACTATGTAATGTGTTGTTTTTTGCGTGTGTCCATTGGGACGCGCGCGTGTGTGTGTACATTTCACTTTCTCCAGTCGTGAATATGCACAAAATGCACGCGCAAAAAATGTACATGAGTTGTT
>NC_051419.1:2613654-2615057 GCF_015228065.2 Penaeus monodon
AACGTGCCTTTTCTGTTTTTCATTTTCTATATTCTTAATGTAAGAATACTTTGATAAAAATAATTTCATGAATATGTGGTTCTAAGTGTATATACACTGTACTTATCGATCAATATAATAACGATAAAAGATAATAACGATAAAGAACTTTATGCAATGTTATGTGACTATATATATAGAGTAATATCATTATGATGAAAATAAACCTAACAGTAATCTAATGTTACCTTAATATATCCTATCAGCATTTATAAATGAATATCAGTTTCAAGAAAATAATAAAAAAGTTGTGGTCTCCGTAATGTCTTTTGAATATACATGATCGATATTAATAGATTAATATCAATTTCAAGGAAATGAAATAGAAAAAAAAGTTGAAGTCGATCAGCCTCCCTTCGCCACAAACAAAAACTTAGTCACTGTTATTACGACTCAACACCTTTTCCAGAATCCAACCGTTCAAATGTCACTTACCTGGATTGATTGTCCAAAAGCAAACCGCATTCGCCACTTGAGAACCTCTTGGATACTTAGTTAAGAGGTTCAGATCCCCTTCAGTGCGACTGGAAACCCTGTGATATCACTATCTTTCGCGAATAGGTTTCTGCTCATGAGATGGCGGGGATTCGAGCGACCTGCGAATCCACTGGCGAAAATTCTTGCTCATTTCTTGCTCATTTCTTTGGCAGTGAAACGGAGGTGTGTCGTTATTCGTGCAGAATAGTTGGGGCAATTAATTGTTGGCGTAACAGGGCTATGTAATCATTCAAGTCAAATAGTTCAGATATACACAAGGAAATTAATTTATTTTATTATTTCGTTATGGTTTATAAATTATGGTTATGATTATATATTTATTTTCGTTTTTTTTTCTTACAATCGTGAAGGAAAGCTTTCTGCATAGGAAGCGTTCGTGGAAGAAGGCGTTTTCGTAAGTGTGTCTGATGCATCCGGTCGTTCGTGTAAGATGCCTTCGTTGGTAAGGATTTCGTTAATTAAGTTCGTGTAAACAAACTTCAAATTACGCTATGCCAGATGTGTATAGTAGTGCATAGCACATTACTAATTGTCGTCGGAAATAACTATTTAGAAGGCATTGTATGTAAATACGTGTGAGATGTTTTGACGTTTCTAATATCGCTTGTAGATAAAATTGGGAAATATATTTAAAAATTATAGAAATTTCGAATGAACAATTTCATAAAAAAGTGTTACTATAACGAATCAATAAACAAAAACGCATAAATGGAAGCAAACCGCAGTTAAACCGTTATCAATGTATACCTCATCTTTACACAAAACAATATATACGCTATTACAACTACGAAACTAAAAAAACGCGACTTGCAACAAAAACAAACAAAGAAAAATCACGTGACGCGAGATAGAGGCCCGGATGCCAA
>NC_051419.1:2615092-2615466 GCF_015228065.2 Penaeus monodon
CTAATGCTTTGTTGGGGGGAATTAATAAATCTGTTTCTCCTCCAGATTCTTTCTTTTTCTTACGCTTAAATTCTTAAATACAGTCTCGAATGACAGAAAAGAGTTTATTTATCGCTGGAAAGATTTTTATGTGGCAGATAGGATTACGACAAAGATACGATTGTAAAACTCAATTTATATCAACACACATTAACATATGATCACTTAATGGAAACTGAAAAATAACGGTCCAACAGTTTCATAACAATAGGCCACGAAAATGTATATTTTTTCATACTTTGACATTATATTTACTTATCAGAACGGTCACAGAGTACGACCCTAAAAGTAACTGACACTCGAGATGGCAACACTCTCGGTCACATGCTGAGGTT
>NC_051419.1:2615831-2616474 GCF_015228065.2 Penaeus monodon
CTGGATCACACAATCAGTCAAATCAAACTCACCAATCCAGTTAAAATCTCAATCGTGAAGTGTTTTCAAGTGACCTAAAGAAATTTCACGCATTCGGACGAACTAGACTGGCCGACGGCGTCATTTTCAGAGAATATCCATGAAGTCATATTAGAGATTAGTTATCATATCTATCAGCGTCTTATCTGGGAGTTATTAGATCATCGTTGTGAATTGATTAGTAAAGGCGGGTTAGCCGTAGATAAGATTTTCTCGAGGTGTGTTGTTTTTGGAAAAAAATGTGTATTTCCTTCAAAAGGCAGAAAATAGGTAAGAAATAGGTAAGACGGAATGGATAATGTATGATTGAAAGAGTAGATAGATCATTTCGAGAATATCCACAGGAAGGGATAGAGATATGAAGAGATAAATATATATATATGAACAATTTTGTAAACATGCGGTTTGTGATTATTACCGAATTTTTTGTCTACTTTTTTGAGGGGGGGGGGGTATTTCACACAAAAAGTGAAAAGGGGGAAAAAATATTATGAATGGAAAATTCTATCTCGTGAATCGATTCCTTATTTATGTGTTTGTCTGTCACTGTTTTTTAAACTTTTAGTTTTCTTTCTTCCTCATTGTTTGTTTGTAATGTCTGTCT
>NC_051419.1:2616831-2617098 GCF_015228065.2 Penaeus monodon
GCTTTTAATGCATGTGTTTCACTCACTAACCTACATAGCCATGAATGCATGAATACCTTTTCCCTATTTACCTAACCCTCTCGCCTCGACTGCACACTCAAGTGTCTAAATCTGTATCCAAACATATAAAGCTTTTTTCCAGTACCTGTGTAAGGAACCACATGCATATCAGATAAAACGCAGAAACACTCATGTCTGAAGCAACATGACTACTCCAGCTATACGTGGAAAATAACCTTCGAAATATCGTGTGCTTGGTTCGTTCCA
>NC_051419.1:2617252-2617521 GCF_015228065.2 Penaeus monodon
CTTCGGAGCGTGTGTGTGTACTTGCATCCGTGTGCATGGTTCGTTCCAAGTGTGTGTACTTAGTGTGTATACTTGCAGCCGTGTGCGTGGTTCGCTCCATTTGTATGTGTACTTCAGCGTGTATTGCGGCCATGTGCGTGGTTCGTTCCATGTGTGTGTGTACATCAGGGCGTGCTTGCGTTTACATGCGGGGAAAATGTTTGAATGACAGCCGTGCGTTTGTATGTAAATTTGCACAGTTCATATCGGAGCGCAACTTAACTGTACAA
>NC_051419.1:2617777-2617894 GCF_015228065.2 Penaeus monodon
AGTCACCTGATCCTCTGCCCTTGTTCAACGAAACATTTGATCTGTCGCTGGACTCGCCGTCTGCGCCTTCGCTCGCGACGTGGGGATCGTCCCTCGTCGTGGGGATGAGAAATCCGG
>NC_051419.1:2618130-2618263 GCF_015228065.2 Penaeus monodon
CTTTCTATGTGATTTCCGTGTTTCTCTCTCCCTTTTCCACTTCTCATTTCTCCTTCTCTGATTCATCCTTTTATTCTCTCTTATCGCCCTTATTATTCAACATTTTCGCCCAGCGATTTTAGCTAAAATGTAT
>NC_051419.1:2618559-2618737 GCF_015228065.2 Penaeus monodon
GCAAAGACAGAAATAAGAACGGAAATAAAATAAAGAAGTTTTCCAAAGTCGCAGAGGTGGCTCTGCTTGCCCGGCCGATGACGTCAAAGTCAAAACTCGTTATTACGTGCATGCAATTACGCTGCTGTTATGCCTGGTCCTGTAACTCGACGAGGGTGAAATGTGTCGCTCACTTGCG
>NC_051419.1:2619530-2620121 GCF_015228065.2 Penaeus monodon
CTCTATCCGAATAAATGAACCAAAAACGACAACAGCAACAGACGTGGAAAACAGGAAGACACTTCCAGGAAGGACACCCCCCCTCCCCTCCCTCCCCTCCTTCCTCCCTCCTTCCTCTCCTCCCTCCTCCCCTCCTCCCCTCCTTCCCTCCCACCTTCCTCTCAATCTCCTTCCCTCCTTCCCTCCCTCCCCTCAACCTCCCCTCCTCCCCTCCCTCCTCCCCTCAACCTCCCTTCCCTCCCTCCCTCCCCTCAACCTCCCCTCCTCCCCTCCCTCCCTAAAACCCCCCTTTCCCTCCCTCCCCTCCCCCCTATTAAGGAAGTCCTGCGTCCCACCCCCGGGGAAAATGATCCTCGCCATGAACACCAGTTTGCACCGGTCACTCAAACCACATATTTCTACGCCACCTTTTTGTGTGTGTTTTTTTTTCTTTGTTACTATTCGCGCGTGTGTGGGTGAACAGGATCGAGCATTTGTTCAGCAGAGCTAGTGGCCTTTGTTCTTCGTGTTTCGTCGGGCAAGGTGGGACGAGATAAAAAATAAGGAAAGGAAAGGAAGAAGAAAAAAATGTTTTTTCCCCTCTTTCCCCCC
>NC_051419.1:2620698-2621223 GCF_015228065.2 Penaeus monodon
AGTTCCCAACCCTTTGCAAAATACGAAAGGCACAGTAATTAGCCTCGACACCTGGCGATCAGTTTAGCGAATCGCCGCCAAAGAGCACAATTTTAGCCGCGCAAAGTAAACGGTTTCCTTGATTTGGTAAACTTGGCTGGTTCGCTTAATGAATGTTAATGGCGTGACAGTTACGGGCCTAAATGTGATTTGCGTAGGCCTAGGTGTAGCGAGGTTATGCTTGGTTTCCCTATTTCTTGTTTATTTCCATATTGTTTGTTTCTATTTTCATTTTCTTGTGTTTTTTATTTTATTTTTTTTTATCATCTTCTATTATTGAATAACCTCGTTTCCCTTCTTTCCTTGGCACACTTCTTCAGTAACTTTAAATATCATAAACTTTATTTATTTTTTCCCTAATGACTCGCGAAATTTAACATATGCCTTCGAGACTTTTGAATATGTGTGGCCATGCTCATGCGTTTTCTTTTCCAACTCTGGCTTTTGATGTGTTAATGATATTTGTTTGATGTGTGTGTGTGTATT
>NC_051419.1:2621562-2621711 GCF_015228065.2 Penaeus monodon
TGCAAATTGAAACCTCACTCACCCAACCTCCAAGATTAATAAGGAGGCTTCGGTGGTTCTGAGGCTTCAAGATGATGAGGCTTCGGATGAAACCTCGCAGGTGTTCATTTACTTTTTACGTATATATTTTAGGCAATGACGTACTTATG
>NC_051419.1:2622106-2622226 GCF_015228065.2 Penaeus monodon
TAAAAAATGCTTCCAACCCCTTCTTGTGTCCGCTACTGGAGTAAATGTAGAACTAATAATACATTATTTTTACTAGGAGGATATGCGGTGAAAGTTTAGGTGAATAAATGCATTTTGTGC
>NC_051419.1:2622372-2622824 GCF_015228065.2 Penaeus monodon
TTTTCTTTGCTTTGCCCACCAGTAATCTATGTTATTTTCATATTAAAACACGGTCAACTTATGCTACAGGGGTAGTACTTTCTCCATTAAGTCCATTAAACATGGGTTAGGTGTATGCCTATGTAAACTGCATCAATATCATTAATAAAACAATCATTTACCACTATTAAACGCCAAGTTTCACTAATTCGGGAAAAAAATCAGAAATCCGGTATTCGTCTGGTCCCAGCATTCCGGATTATTGAAGTTCATCCGGTACCACTACACTTTTATTGTGGTATAATGATAGACATACGGATACGGGAGTAAATACACACATACATTAACGCAGATACAGATTACACATATCCGGAATGTAAGAAATGTCTGTGAAAATGTACGGAATTTACGTATGTACATTTTTGACGAAGGAGAATGCATATTAAAGAAAGAGAAAGCGTGAAGAAAACTGG
>NC_051419.1:2622913-2623087 GCF_015228065.2 Penaeus monodon
ATAAAAAAAAAAAAAAAACGACATCCATAACAAATCATTTAATAACAACACTCTATAAATAGAAATCAAAGGTATAAATAGGAAAAAAAAAAACTTATTCAGAACACGGCAACACACGAAGAAATTATTCCAGTGAACCTGTGACGTCAGAAATGAGAATTCCGTCACGCCATC
>NC_051419.1:2623348-2624119 GCF_015228065.2 Penaeus monodon
ATTCTATTCCCCATGAAGAGAGGGGAAGGAGGGGGAGGGGGAGAGAAAAGGAAGTGGGGGATAGATTCTACTCCCCACGAAGAGAGGGGGAGGTGGGGGGGGTATCTGTGAGCTAAAGGAAAGGGAGAGATGGAAAGGGATATTAAAGGTGAGGGGGAAAGGAGAGAGGGAAAGGACGAGGGGATGGATTCGATACCCCACGAGGAGAGGGGAAAGAAAGGAGGATATTTAGAGTAAGGGGAAGGGGAAAAGAGGAGGGGGATTGGATTCAACGCGCCACGAAGAGAGGGGAGGGAAGGGGAGGGAGAGACACCCACGAAGAGAGGGGAGGGAAGGGGAGGGAGAGACACCCACGAAGAGAGGGGAGGGAAGGGGAGGGAGAGACACCCACGAAGAGGGGGGGAAGGGAGGGAGAGACACCCACGAAGAGAGGGAGGGAAGGGGAGGGAGAGACACCCACGAAGAGAGGGGAGGGAAGGGGAGGGAGAGACACCCACGAAGAGAGGGGAGGGAAGGGGAGGGAGAGACACCCACGAAGAGAGGGGAGGGAAGGGAAGGGATAATTCGTGTGAGGGGAAGAGAGAAAAGAGAGGGATATTTAGAAAGGGGGAAAGGGAGAGAGGGATAAGTGATGAATGGCTTCGACACCCCACGAAGAGAGGAGAAGGAGAAGGATAGATATTTCGGAAGCAGGAAGCAGAGAAACAGGAGAAAAATATATATTCGACACCACATAAAAAGGAAAAAAATATTATCCACAAAAACAAACGT
>NC_051419.1:2624139-2624385 GCF_015228065.2 Penaeus monodon
AAGATTCTCTGACTTCGATTTCACAATTAAATATTTTTCCTGTCCTGTTTGCGGCGTAATCAATGAAGTGAATAAATGATGGAACAGTTAATTAAGACGCAGATTTGATATTCTTGAGTCAGGTGGTAATAATAAATATGTTATGGGCGGAGTGATTGGGAGGAAAATAATGAAAGTGGAATTAGGGTAAAATAGGAACTAGGGGACGAAGAGAAGATAAAAGATAATGAGGAATGACGAAATAAT
>NC_051419.1:2624569-2625027 GCF_015228065.2 Penaeus monodon
ACGTACATTCACTTTCGTATATTGAGCGGACTGTATAACCTCTGATCATTTCTCCATATACAAGTTCATTAATTATACAAATCTGTGTTTTTATTTAGCTATTTTTAGTCTGAAACATACGTTGATGTTAAATGATTAATGGCGTTACGTAAGAACTATGAATATATTGCATTTGCGATAAATCATTACATTATTTAAGGGTTCAAATTCAGTTTTTTTTTCTATAAGCGAAAGAATCACATAACACGCGTAGCCGAAGGAAGCTCGAACATGCAATGCATTTCCCAGAAAGGGGATTAAAGCCTTGTAATAAAGCGATCCGGTTCTTTTAAGGAATCAGGGTCGATGCTCACTTTTTTTTGTATTCTTATCGGTTGGCGGGAATCCATGTTGTCTTGTGATTTGGCTCGATGATGAATGAACGTATCTTGCAACCTTGGCCATTCATCATTTGCGGC
>NC_051419.1:2625481-2625853 GCF_015228065.2 Penaeus monodon
TATTTCAACAAAGTGCACTTCAGGACGAATAATATACTAACAATAATATTCATCAAACTTTTCACTTCACGGCCGCTTAAACTATAATGAAGAAGAAAAAATTGAAACCCTATTGCCTTGTGTCCGTTAATTCCCTATCTCAATTATCAAGGTTATCTACGCGTCTATCTCTTCATTCAGTATCTATCTTTTTTTCATCTTTAGCGAGGGATAAAACGAAGAAAAACTTGGGAAAATGCAGAGAAGTGTTGCCAGTTTCCATCCCCGTGAGCGCCAGTGTTGCCAGCACCCGCCGGGAGTTTAGCGCAGGTCCGGTAATGCAAGGTTAAGATCGTGATTATTCGCCGGATCTGGCAACAGTGGGGAAGCGAG
>NC_051419.1:2626322-2626539 GCF_015228065.2 Penaeus monodon
ACCCCCCCCCATAAAATTCGCAAAAAAAGAGAAAATCATTTGTATACAAGGATTGACTTCAAGCCCGCGTTCGCAAGCGTCCTCACCGTTTCATTACCACAAAGAGAAACAAGGAAACACACTGCACGAATCTGCCCCGCAAGAGTGTGTTTGTGTGCCATGCGCGCAGGTGAGACATCTGTTTAATCAAACCCCACAGGTGTTCATCCGAGTGCGG
>NC_051419.1:2626903-2626985 GCF_015228065.2 Penaeus monodon
TCCTCTCATCCC
Organism: Penaeus monodon; assembly: GCF_015228065.2. NCBI lineage: Eukaryota > Metazoa > Arthropoda > Malacostraca > Decapoda > Penaeidae > Penaeus > Penaeus monodon. The sequence goes on from NC_051419.1 coordinate 2,626,916, forward strand.
CTCCCGGCATGCCAAGAGAACGGAATCGGACGCGGCCGAGATAACAGAAGATAAGGAGATAACACCTTGC
>NC_051419.1:2627091-2627320 GCF_015228065.2 Penaeus monodon
ATATATATCTCCGATGATTAAAGTGAACGCAATATGTTCGGGAGTGAAGGTCTATCGACGTGGCTATTTTATTTTTTTCTCGTCACGTATATTAGGATAAAAATATATGGCATTTGTCAATAAAGATGATTGTGCAGCAAAACCGAAGATCTTATTATAGAAACAGTTTACTCTTTTCTGAAGTTTCCCCTTTGTTACTCGAGTGGCATTTGGCAACGTGGGTAGACTG
>NC_051419.1:2627453-2627575 GCF_015228065.2 Penaeus monodon
GCATCACAGAGCAACACCTTGGAAAAAAAGAAGAGAAACCACGTTAAGAGAAAACGAAAACAAACCCGTTAATTAAAAGATAAACACATTCACCTCAAGCCTTCGAATCCTCGTAGCCACGC
>NC_051419.1:2627965-2628267 GCF_015228065.2 Penaeus monodon
TGTATGGCACGGGGGGTGTATGGCAACCGAGAGCAGCCATGCGGGACAAGAGGCAACCTCCCACCCACCCTCCCTCTAGCGGCCAGTTCGGGAGTTACGCTCTCAATGCTCGCTGTGTGCTGTGTGCGGTGTTGATGATGGCGCCTTAAGCTGAAAATCGGTGGATATTTCGACGTCGCCTCCCCTGAGGATTACAGTTAATCGGGTTTTTAAAATAGCCCTCATCGGTCTCGTTTATAGAAATTTGTATATCGACCCGGTTGTGGTGATTCGAGGAGTTATTTCATTGTGGAAAACGGCTG
>NC_051419.1:2628286-2628846 GCF_015228065.2 Penaeus monodon
CCAAACGTCTCCAGGATGAGAGGGTCGGATCCGTCGTGAAGGAAGACAGGTGAGTAAAAAAAGAGAAACAAGTGAGAGAGGAGAATGAGAGAATTCCCTGACGTATTTCTCCTTTCTTTTGGTTCTTAGCAATTATCTGTGTTTCGTTCCCCCGTTCGCGAACGAGAGGAGAGGCGAGAGAGTGTTTGGGTGAGAGACGGAGGCAGGTTTCATCTCGGCTGGAGAGAGCATATTCCGTCTTTCACTTTTGCCATTGTCGCCATACGGTCGACGGACGCTCGTTACCAACCAAGGATTTCGACTCAAAAGCATATATTTCTTTATCTCCACTTCTCAAGACGGTGTTGTCGTTAGCTCCTTGCAACCTGCAGCCACACCTTCACATCAGGAGGTTCTGCCGTTGCAACGAAGAGGCAAGATATCCAAACGGGTTGGGAAAAAATGGTTTCTTTCCCCATCCCGAGAGAAAATAGGGAAAAAATCTCTATTCTCCACCCCGAAAACAAGCTTATTTCGTGTGCGCAGATAGAAGGAAAGTATTTAAAAAGGGGTGTGTGTGG
>NC_051419.1:2629013-2629077 GCF_015228065.2 Penaeus monodon
TTTGTGTCGCTAGAAGATATAAGACAATGTATGAAGGAATTTCGTGATTATTGTTATGTACAGT
>NC_051419.1:2629107-2629222 GCF_015228065.2 Penaeus monodon
ACCGCTGTACTACAATGATATTTCTTGTTTTTGTTTTTGTTAATGTTGCCTTATTGAACGTCCCAGTGTATTTTTAGTAAAGACTCGGGCAGGAATCCATCCTGGTATCCCTCCT
>NC_051419.1:2630081-2630206 GCF_015228065.2 Penaeus monodon
TAATCCACTACGGTCAATCACAAAGAGGGGGAGGGGCGAGGGACATCACACAGACACTATAGTGATGTGTTACGGTGACATCAAGATGCCTGGGGTGTCCTGTGTTAGTTCTTGTGTGTTGCTTA
>NC_051419.1:2630693-2630806 GCF_015228065.2 Penaeus monodon
GTCATTCCGGGCAACTAAAACAACAATAATTACTGGACTGCATTATAATAACATGCAGTTAACATAATCCTCAAAGAACGAGTGATAATGAGAAATTGAATTTTCAAACTCAT
>NC_051419.1:2630872-2631034 GCF_015228065.2 Penaeus monodon
GTAGTTCGTTCCCTGAACATTCACTCTGTATGTTCATGCTTTTCGCCGGGCATCTTCGCGAAAATGGAAAGTGACTTTGGGAAGGACATCAAAGTATTATTTTATTATTATTTTTTCTTTGAGGGGGGGGGGGTCGGATTAATTCTGGGTCTTTTGATGTAG
>NC_051419.1:2632483-2632650 GCF_015228065.2 Penaeus monodon
AGACTCATTACCTCCAAAGTTCCATGAACAACAGCTGAATTAATCGAGGCTCCACCAGGGCCGCGTCGGCCTATATCAGCGGCTGAGACTCGTGGGTATTCATGAGTTTCGGAAACGGATAGGCCTAAATGCGAGTGCTTATTGGGATCATGATGGAAGTCGGTTCC
>NC_051419.1:2633370-2633565 GCF_015228065.2 Penaeus monodon
TGCCAATGACCTACTAATGAGGCCAGTATATCAGCGAAACGTGAAATAGGGAAAGACGATACAATAATATGATAAAAAAGATGATAAACGACACTGAAATAATTCTGATAGCGGTAACGAGCTTAGTTCATTTTCTTTATTTTTGAGAGCGATAACGAGCTTACTCCATTTTTTTTATTTTTGATTTCTATGAAT
>NC_051419.1:2633635-2633923 GCF_015228065.2 Penaeus monodon
AAGAAATACTGTAGCGAATGCGGTGATAACATTATTTTCACAAAATCTTTGATAAGGACGGTGATGAGAGAAATCAAGCGATGACAGAATAATGACTTGAAACGAAATAACAATGATGAGATGATAACACAGAAAGTAATGACAAAAACACAAAGACAAAGTATGAACATGTGTAAACGGAATTGCAAATCATAATGAATGATAAACGGAATGATATGCATAAGCAGAATTATGATAACAGAGTGAGAACGTAGAGAGAAGATTCCAATAACAGAACAACACAGAACA
>NC_051419.1:2634622-2634758 GCF_015228065.2 Penaeus monodon
GCGCAAAAATAGCCACCACCACAGCAGCCCTTTACACCGACAATGGCCTCGACTGAAACAGCGAGCCTCTCTCTGTCCTTACCTTGCTCTACTTACCTGAGGCTGTGTGGTTATTCCAACCGAGTGTCACGTTGGC
>NC_051419.1:2635122-2635299 GCF_015228065.2 Penaeus monodon
CTTTTTCTGGTCTGGTCTATGGAGCTCTTAGATTTTTTTTTATTTATACTTTTTTCCGTCTCTGAAAAGCTGTTTGTGTGAGGAAATACTTAGTGTGAAAGTCAGTATGGAAGCAAGTCACAGAAACCGGACTTCAGTAGTGTGTGTGTTTTCTCTCTCTCAGTAGTGTGTGTGTTT
>NC_051419.1:2635563-2635641 GCF_015228065.2 Penaeus monodon
TGGAGTGGCAGACTTTACACGCACTCGAACCGTCTCGTCGAGTGCGTGAGGGTTATGAATATGGTATTTTCGTTATGA
>NC_051419.1:2636077-2636142 GCF_015228065.2 Penaeus monodon
GTGCAAAATCACATATTACATTTACATATATGTCAGCGGGAGTTTTCGAAATACACGTTACGAAA
>NC_051419.1:2636177-2636421 GCF_015228065.2 Penaeus monodon
CTAAAGCACACCCTTATCATAATGACGACACCACACGCCACAATACCACAGTACCATACACCATATCAACAATAACAGGATCACCAAAGACCACACTATACCATGACGGAAGACCACCATACTTCATAGCACAAACCAGACACCATATCAACATCACTATCGTCACTAACGTCACCATACCACTCCCAAGACCGGTAGCCTTACACTATACCACTATAAGATAACAATACCATGCACCAGATAC
>NC_051419.1:2636543-2636653 GCF_015228065.2 Penaeus monodon
CCACCACATCACTGCGAACCATACACCACAATACTACCGTAACCTTCCACCCCCCCCCCCCCGCGGAAAAAATATATTGTCAAAAGAATGAGATGCAAATACAGGTTAAT
>NC_051419.1:2637237-2637353 GCF_015228065.2 Penaeus monodon
ACCAAAATAAACAGAGCGCAAGTGAAATCTCGCGCAGTGGCTTCCGACGCTAACCCTGGACCAGCCGGGTTATCGGTGGGATGCGTTTGGAAGGAAATTAAGGGTAGGTTTTATTA
>NC_051419.1:2637750-2638044 GCF_015228065.2 Penaeus monodon
AATAGGAGAGGATGAGATAGAAAAAAAGAGGCGGAAGGAGTGGGGATGAGAAGGAATGAATGAAAGAATGAATGAATGAAGGAAAAGATGATGAATGCGGAAAAGGAGGAAGGACGAGGGAATAAGAGAGCGAAAGAAAGAGAAAAAGGAGAAAAGGAGAATGGGTGTTTGATAGACGAAATTATTTACAAAAAGAAGCAATAAAATGCATGTAAGAAATTTTTGTTAGTGGGATAGCTGAGCCGTTGGATATATATTCGGCATGAAGAGTGGTGCTTGGAGGTACCAGGCACT
>NC_051419.1:2638835-2639329 GCF_015228065.2 Penaeus monodon
CATGACCCCCCACCCCCCACACTCAAGCCCCAACTACACAAACAAGTCATCATTCTCCCCCACCCATTTACCCATGCGTTCTCCCCCACCATTATCCCATGCGTTCTCCCCCACCCGCATCTCGCACCCACATTCTACCCCCTCACATTCCCCTATCCTCAGACTCCCCTCCTCCTCCCCTCCTCCTCTCTCCCCACCTTCTCCCCCCCCTATCTCACTCACCCCATCCTCACTCCCCCACTTCCTCCTCTCCTCTCCCCTCCTCCCCAACCCCCTCCCCTCCCCTATCCTCACACACCCCTCCTCCCCCTCCCCCCTTTCCTCTCTCCTTATCTCTCCCTTCCTCTACCCCCTTCACCCACCCCTACCCCCCCCTCCCTCCACACCCCCACCTGATCGACCGAAAGGGGAATACCGGTCGAATAATCTAATTATCCGTTGTTTATTATCCTTCGCTTATTATCCTTCGCTTATTATCCTGTTCGAGAGTTTGC
>NC_051419.1:2639356-2639476 GCF_015228065.2 Penaeus monodon
GATAATATATATATATATATATATAGAAGAATAAAAAAAAGAGAAATAATAATAATGGAAGATAATATTATATCAAAATAGTTTTATGATAGTATATAAAAAATATTTGTGTGTATGTAT
>NC_051419.1:2639527-2639595 GCF_015228065.2 Penaeus monodon
GCAAGATCAAAAGAGAAGGAGATAGAAGATAATAATGAAGCTTGATTTTACGGAAAATTATTTTGCAG
>NC_051419.1:2639632-2639864 GCF_015228065.2 Penaeus monodon
TTATGGTTAACGAGAGGACCGGAAATGAATAAAATTTGATGGGAATTATTGATGGGAATTATTGGCGGTTTCAAATTATCGTTTATTTTAACTTCTAAGTTAGTTAAAGGGCAAGGAATGGGTATTTAAATTAGTTAATTATCTCTATTCATTAATTCATTGTATGTTCAAAATCCACATCTTTATATTAGAAAAAAACACGAACACGCAGGAAATAAACTTTAATTCTGTA
>NC_051419.1:2639893-2640052 GCF_015228065.2 Penaeus monodon
GTAGAAACATTTAGTGTATCGTTGTTTTGTTTATTGCAGTCATTAAGGTCGTCAAGGTGAAGTCTCAGATGCAACTTTCACTTTCTTAAAGAGGTTTGAGGGTTCAATTTTTTTATTTTTTATTTTTCCCACGCGAACCGACGACAGGTTTTGTGGGAA
>NC_051419.1:2640324-2641029 GCF_015228065.2 Penaeus monodon
GAATCCTCCATTCATATCCCCGAAATAAGCATGCTATTCCAGGGCTTGTAACACTCACACATATCGGCGTACATGATACACATCTTCCCGCTGCTAATTAAGTCATGGGGCAGAGACAGGGAGGAGGGCTGGGGCAAAGAGGGAGGGAGGCCGAGGGAGAGGAGAGGACAGGGGAGAGGGAGGTCGAGGGAGAGGAGAGGACAGGGGAGAGGGAGGTCGAGGGAGAGGAGAGGACAGGGGAGAGGGAGGCCGAGGGAGAGGAGAGGACAGGGGAGAGGGAGGTCGAGGGAGGAAGGTGGTAAGGGAGAGAATGAGGGAAAGTGAGGTAGAAGGGATAGGGACAGAGAAAAGCAGAATAAGGACGGAGAGAGGGACGGAGGAAGGGAGAGACGGTGAGCGAAAGAGAGAAGCAAGGAACGAAAGAAAGCCTTTAGGAAAAAGTGGCAAAAGGAGAAAGAGGGAGAAGCAAGAGGGAGAAATGAAAGGGGGAAGAGGGGGGTAAGGGGAAGGGGGGGGAAGCAAGGGGTTGTCAAGAGGAGTCACGCGAGACTGGCAAAAGTGGTCGTCCGCGCGAGTATGAATGGGGACGCTGGTAACACTGCCTGACTGAGCTTGCCATTGATCTGGTCCGCGTGTGTGTAGAGGGCGTAGAGGGGGGTGGGGGAGGGAGGGGGAGGGAGGGAGGGAGGGAGGGAGGGGAGTAGG
>NC_051419.1:2641120-2641236 GCF_015228065.2 Penaeus monodon
CGAGGGAGTGAGGGGGTTGGAGAGGGAGGGAAGAACGAGTGAGAGGGGAGAAAGGAGGAAAGAGGGAGAAAAGGAAGAGGGGGTGAGGAAGAGGAGGAAGAGGAGGAGGAAGAGCA
>NC_051419.1:2641272-2641774 GCF_015228065.2 Penaeus monodon
GAGAGGGATGAAGCAGGGAGAGAAAAAAGGGCGAAGGAAGGAAGGAGGGAATGAAGATGTGAAAGAAGACAAAATGCAACGATAAAATATGGAAGGAAAAGCGAGGAGAAAGAGGAGAAAGAGAATCAAGAATAAAAAGAAACAGGGGAAAAGAGAGAGAGGGGGAAAAGGGAAAAGAGAGGAAGAGGGAGGGAGGGAGGGGAGAGGGAGGGAGGGGAAGAGAATGAGGGAGAGGACATAAAGGGAGATGGAAGGAGGAAAAAAGACCGAAGAATGAGGGAAAAGGAGGATTCTCATATTCATACCTCAATATATATTCACTCCTTTGTTTTCCTTTCTCCTCTCTCTCTCTCGGGGCCCCCGGGGGGGGCCCCGAATTTTTTTTTTGGTGGGTTTTTTTCCGGTAAAAAAAGGGGGGGGTTTTTTCCTTTTTCTTTCTATTCCTTTGTAATACTTTTCTTCTTTTCAACTCTCTAATAAATTTCTTTCCTTCTTATCTATG
>NC_051419.1:2642304-2642451 GCF_015228065.2 Penaeus monodon
TTGGCGTTACTGAATAATAAATACAATTCGATTCCGTCATTGGTATGATAAATGCCATATTAATGATAGAGAGCGCTGATAGCAAGAGATAACCACATGCACACACGCACAAACCTCCCCCACGCTCTAACTGGGACAAAATCGATG
>NC_051419.1:2642555-2642945 GCF_015228065.2 Penaeus monodon
CGCGGTATTACGCTCTAATCGCGAATGAATTTGAAAATTGTCCGGAAAATAATGGGAAAAATTTTCACACCATGTAAATTCCGAGCGATGTTTCCACACAAGTTGAATTTACCGCTTACTTCGCTCACCCATAAAAAAGGATCGTTGATTGCAAATAATCACACAGGAATATCGAAAAGGAATAATAATTAACCCGTATTTATGATGTTCGATTATTTAATGGAGAGTTAATAGGCTGCGAGATGTAAACAATGATGATAAACAAAAAATGAATGAGGCTTGGAGTGGCTGGGCAAACAATTTGACGGAAAAAGTAAACAAAAGGTTTATTATATCTCTATTGGGATTAGATTAATCTTGTCTCGCGCCTTTTTCTAAAGATTTAGATGT
>NC_051419.1:2643142-2643213 GCF_015228065.2 Penaeus monodon
ATGCTACTTACCATCGCCCTCGAGTTCATCCTCAAAACGGCTATTGATTTTATAAACAATGAAATAACGAC
>NC_051419.1:2643254-2643603 GCF_015228065.2 Penaeus monodon
ATCATTTTTATCGAGTTATACATTATTGTTATTGTTATTATCATTTTCTTTTTAAATGAATAAAGAAAACATAAAGAGAAATAACTTTAAAGAGAATGTAACAAAGAGAAGAAAGATAGAGAAAGAAAGAAAGAGAAAAAACAGATAAATGTGTAAAAGGGTGAGAGGGAATAACAATGAATGAAAACATGAAAAGAAGACACTTAAAGAAAGAAAGAAAAATAATAATAATAGAGAGAGAAAGGTAAAGATAGACATAAAACAAGAAATTAAAGGAGATTAAAAACAAGACACAAGAAAACATAAAAGAAGATTTATGGAAACCGAAAAAAATAAAATATAGATAAGG
>NC_051419.1:2643660-2643736 GCF_015228065.2 Penaeus monodon
TTTATTGTGGTTGTTGCTCTTTTTAATTTTATCCTTGTGTAGACGTGACTCTGTTTGTCTTTGTGTTTTAAAAAGT
>NC_051419.1:2643977-2644427 GCF_015228065.2 Penaeus monodon
CAAACACTGCATCTTCCTGAGGTCGAGCAAGGAAGGACAAACGTCTTGGGAATCGCCTCAAGTAAGGAGGGGGGGAGGTGTGGAAGTAGGTGGGGGTAAGAAGAAGAAGGAGAGGGGGAAGGGGAGGGAGGGGGGAGGGAGGGAGGGAAGTGGAGGAGGCTTACAAATGGGGGGTGAGGGGAGGGGGTGAGGATGAGCAAGCACAGTAATTGGGGAAGTGTGGGGGGGAGGGGTAGGTAGGGGGAAAGGGGAGGTAGGGGGAGAGGGAAGTAGGGGAGAGAGGGAAGTAGGGGGAAGGAGGAGGTGGGGGGAGGGGGAGATGGGGGAGGGGGGAGGTGAAGAGGAAGAAGGAGGTTGGGGAGGCGCACGCGTGGGGGGTGGGGGAAGGGGGGGAGAACGTGAGAGTGACTCATAGTGTTTACAGGTTGTGCAGCAGGTGAGCAGGCGCAA
>NC_051419.1:2644726-2644982 GCF_015228065.2 Penaeus monodon
GAACATAAACAAGATGATAAAGATAATCAACTGACGCAGGAAAATTAACGTACAAATATGAGGAAAATAAAATAAGCAAAAAGTAAAAACACCGGATTTGATTTTGAGTTCGTTATCGCCTCCTTGTCATGCTTCCGTCTAATAATGCTGTTATTGCTGTTAATGCTATTGCTTGTGGTATGAATGGTACTGATAGTAATGGCGATGGTAATGTCTGTAATGAAGAGGATTATCATAAAGAGGATGATCATTATCG
>NC_051419.1:2645038-2645550 GCF_015228065.2 Penaeus monodon
ATCCTCCACCACCCTTGTTATTTTTTCTCTTATTTTCATAATTTATAAAACCGCATGGGCCTTTTCCAACGATTTCTTTTCGAACCACAAAAAAAAAAAAATCCTTCACATCAAAATATCCTTTTCTTTAGGCTCGTTTCTCCCACGATCGCTATCCTGGAGGGGGAAACTGACCTATAAGAATCCAGAAATTAAATTCTCTCTCCGTATCCCTTAGGACGTCTTTCCTTGAGGGGAGATGCGGCTAGGATTCTCGGGAAAAAAAATCTGTAATGCAATTTTATGATAAAAAGAGTTTTTTTTTTTCAAGAGGAGATGGATATAATTTTTTTTTTTTTGTGTGGTGGTGGTGAATGATATGGTTGGGTGATGTGGTGAGATTCGTTGTGATGTATGTTGGTGTTGTGGTGAGGGAAGTGATGTCGTGATGTCTTGTGGTGTAGCGAAGCAGCTGGGGTGTCTTATGGCGTTTTAATGCGGGTGTTGATGAAGGAGAGAATGATGATGATGAC
>NC_051419.1:2645682-2645756 GCF_015228065.2 Penaeus monodon
GAGGGGGGAAGAAAAAGATCCTCTCCCGCTAATTGGGAGTGACCAGGTAACCCACGAACTCGGTTGCAGAAGAC
>NC_051419.1:2645799-2646758 GCF_015228065.2 Penaeus monodon
TCCCAAAGTAGGTTGTAGGTTGAGATAGCGGGGAATGGGTAGAGGGGACTGCGGGTTCTGTGAGGCGGGGATTAAGGCCTTGGACAGTGAAGGGATTGGGATAGGTCAGAACTGGGATAGGTAAGGACAAGGGTAGATGAGGACTGGGATACTTAAGAAAAGAGATGGTTAAGAGCTGGGGAGGTTAAGAAATGGGCTAGTTAGGAAATGGGATAGTTAGGAAATGGGATAGTTAGGAAATGGGATAGTTAGGAAATGGGATAGTTAGGAAACGGGCTAGTTAGGAAATGGGATAGTTAAGAGCTGACATGATCGAGAAATGGGATAGTTGATAACGAGGGAAAGTTAAGAGCTAGGATAGTGAAAGCCTAGGATGGTCAAGAAATGGGATAGTTAAGAAATGAGCTAGTTAGGAAACGGGCTAGTTAGGAAATGGGATAGTTAAGAAATGAGCTAGTTAGGAAACGGGCTAGTTAGGAAATGGGATAGTTAAGAAATGAGCTAGTTAGGAAACGGGCTAGTTAGGAAATGGGATAGTTGAGAATGAAGGACTGGAATAGGTAAAAACAAGGGAAGTGATGAACTAGGAAAGTTAACTACCGGGATAGTAAAGAACCGGGATACACAGCAACAAGGCAAAATAAAAAGAGATGAGACAGAGGATAAGATTCCAAGGGTCAGGATAAATAACTAGGATAAGGGAAGAATGAAGAGTAAGGGGGATTGGATAATGAACTCTAAGGGACTAATGATTCTGAGGGAGAGGATTCAGACCTTGGATAAAGGCGTGAGTTATTACCCAAAAGGAGGATAAGGCGCGAGGGGGGGGGGGGGTAATGGGAAGGGATGAATGGTAGGATTAAGATTTTAAAGTATATTAGGGATTTTTTTTAATGAGAAAGATTATAACGGCGAGAATAAAGACCCAGAATGAATAATTTAACGGATAATAGATAAGT
>NC_051419.1:2646784-2646950 GCF_015228065.2 Penaeus monodon
GGATTTTGTTTAAGCCAAGGGTATGGATTTAAAAGGGATAAGTTTTCTATAGGATAAGGATCCTGGATAAGGATTTTAATGAAGCGAGGAGACCGTTAAGGGGAAGGACCGAGGTAATAGATAAGGATGGGTTGCCATTGATAACTATGAAGGATTGGTGGGCACA
>NC_051419.1:2647300-2648178 GCF_015228065.2 Penaeus monodon
ATAGGCACGACCTTCTGTGAAGCCAAGAACCCGAAGACTGGAAATATTTGACCTTCAGATGGAGCTCTGCATTCCATAAACCTGTTAACATGGCTGTCACCACCCGAGTTTGCACGGGAATATTTTTTATTGTCCGGAATAAGGAAGAATAAAGCCAGACAAAACGGAAACGAACACGGTTAGGTGGAACTTATTCGAATGAATCAAAATGAATGAGAGAGATAGAATAAGAGATTCTGCAAATAAAACCTGGAAGGCAAAGAAAAGGAACAAGAGATAATTGACATCATCATAAACGAATTATTATCCCACCCCCTCCCCGAAAGCTTCAGAAAAAAGAGAAAAATAACTTCATAGCACGGACTAAGAACCTGAAGTCCACGCTGAAGAATGGCTTTGCAGGAGCCCTTGAAAACAAGGCTTTGCGAGAAGCGGTGGTCACATGTGGCAACGATGCGCATGTTTGGGTCGATAGCGTCCGTCTGCGCATGCGCCTCGCGAACGCCCAGTCATAGCTACCAGGTCCCCGTCCCCTCCCACACCTCCTAAATCGTTTTAATATAATCGTTTCACTTTCTCTTTTTTTTAATTATTATTATTTTTATAAAGGCTGCGATTGACCTGTGAGATGTTTTCTTTTTTGTATTTTTTCCTCTTTTTGGGGGAAATGCTTGTGGGGAAAGGGATGGGAGTCGATTGGTTTGCCTTTGGAATGGATCGAGGGGATGGATACCTTGCTTTGGCGACCCCGGCGGGATGTCTCGTCACGCCGGTCGGTTGGAGAGCCAGTGAGCCGAGACTCTAAAAAGTTGATGGTCATATCTCTTGAAACGCATAAATCGCTTCTTGTTATTAGGTGAAAGCCTCAGAGGGACGTT
>NC_051419.1:2648260-2648825 GCF_015228065.2 Penaeus monodon
GTGTCTCTTTTCGGTTTATTTTCACCTTTTTCCCTGAATGATATCCAAGGTATCCCTATGCATGTGATGTTGCATGGTAGGCCTATGCATGTAATCTGACAAGGTAAGCCTACGAATGCAATCTTAGATATAGGGAATATTTAGTATAATATCAACCTTAAATAAGATCGTAACTCTCACCTCATAACACACGCCCATAATAAATGAATAACACCGCCCCTCCCCCTTCAAAAAAAGAGGAAAAACACACGCTAAACATTGGCCAAGTGAACCGAATTCGCCATAAGGAGCTCCAGTAAACGTAATACGGACCCACAGAACTCGGAAGAGTATCAGTTCGCGCTGAATACGTGACGAAATCACGAATCCGGCCGAGAGCGTGAAGTAGGACAGGAGAAAATTCCCATGATCGAGAGTATACCTTCTCGTGCTGCAACATCGATTGCTTCTTATACATTGCACATGCAACGTAGTCGTCGTCATTCCTCTTAGGTGCCGTTTTGCAAAGCCTGCAAGCTGTGCAACATTTTCTTGTAGGGATGATCTGCCGTTTCCTTCTACGGGA
>NC_051419.1:2649186-2649343 GCF_015228065.2 Penaeus monodon
CGCACACACAGAAAGACACAGCTAAGATAACGATGAAGGAGGAGGGAAGGACGCCTCGGAGCGCCCTCGGGTCTTGGCAGGAGCCTGGCCGGGCCCGCGGCTCTGCGGCGGCGGCGGTTCCTGGAAGCGGCTGGATCTGCTGGCCTGGGGAATCCCG
>NC_051419.1:2649647-2649801 GCF_015228065.2 Penaeus monodon
CGAATGGGTGCGTTCGTGTGTGTGTTTTGTTGACGTTTGCGTGCCGAGGCGTTTCGTCGGTTCTTATCTTATGAGGGATTTAATGCCCTTTGAGACGGAGGGAGTAAGTCTACGGCACAATAGGTGGTATGGGAAACTAATCAGCCATCTTTAG
>NC_051419.1:2650339-2650637 GCF_015228065.2 Penaeus monodon
TCTCTCCCCTCTGAGGCCCTCCTCTCTCCCCTCGCTAGTCGCTCTCTTCCCCTCGTTCGCTACACCGTTGGAATGACGTTTGCTGCAGCCGCGCGCGTTTGAAGGGACTAGAAAGGGGTTCGAGGAGGGACCGAGGGGCGTTGCCTTCTCCGCCCTGGCCGCCTTCAGGAGCGCGATACGAAGGATATTTGGAGATTATTTTAAAGAGTGGTTGAGTGCGCTATTGTGAGCGTTTTTTTTTGGAAAGAAAAGAGGAAGTGCGTAAGTGGACGTTTATATTCGTTATGTATCGGAGGGA
>NC_051419.1:2650766-2651226 GCF_015228065.2 Penaeus monodon
CACACACATACGTGGTTTAATCCGATGGAAAACTGGATTTTAAAAAGGAAGTCAGTGGATGAAATTGGATATAAATTCACACGATCTGACGGAAAATGTGGAATATGTATTACGCTCGTATTTCGGAATATCTGAAATGAATAACCGGATTTATCCAGAAATCGATAACGAATGAATGGAAGTGAAACATAGAGTGCTTCTTTTGTATCGAAATATAGGAAAAAAAGAAGTGTTTTTTTTACATGAAGTAAATCATCGTAAGGATGATTCCCATAAAACAACAAAAACAAATGAACGGTGATAACAGCAAGAACAGTGTGAAGAACAAGGCCTAGTGAACAGCAGGAAAGTTCATTCGACCGGAAGCATGTCGTCCTCAAGGAAGGAGAACGGGGGGTGGGGGGGGGAGATCCTTAAATAGGCCTAGGCAATTTTATAGTTTTATAGCCTGTATCTTTGG
>NC_051419.1:2651265-2651621 GCF_015228065.2 Penaeus monodon
GGGGGGGTATATTTGTTGTTGTTTTTGCGAGTATTTTGTATTTTGACTTTTTTCTTTTGAGGGGAAGAGTTTGTAGTCTTAAAATGACCTAGACATTGGACGTTAAAGGCATAGCAGCGCCGACAGATACTCACCACACAACACCCTCCCTCAGTAGACACACTAAGACGTAGCAGAGGGGGGGGGGGCATAAGAGGGTGTAGGATAGGGGGGGGAGGTCGTCGCCAACGCCGTTATGGCAGACGTCCAGGCGGTCTTTCGAAAAATGGTTCGCCTTGACCTCCTTCTGCAGGAGAACCGCGTCTGCAGGAGAGAACCAACCTTTATCATTGGGGAAAGCTGGAAAACAGGTGGTG
>NC_051419.1:2651904-2652021 GCF_015228065.2 Penaeus monodon
TGTTGCGTCCATCCAGGGTTTTCCCCAAAGTCTCGTCTTGTGAAGTGCGTCACGAGGTTTCTGGGATATAAATAACGTGCGTGTGATTGGCATGTGGGTATTGCGTTACTTTTGGCG
>NC_051419.1:2652059-2652256 GCF_015228065.2 Penaeus monodon
AAGAGTGCATTTATCGAAGAAAGAGGAAGGTGGGTGTTTTTGTTTTCGATGTGAAATTGGAAATGGCAGAGAGGTTGGTTCGATTAGAGTATGGGATTGTTTTCATAATTATAAGTTGGGTGTGTGATGGGTGTTGATGATTTGAGGAGTGTGGGCAGTTTAAAGTAGAGGCGAGGAGAGACGTGTTTCAGACATGT
>NC_051419.1:2652749-2653011 GCF_015228065.2 Penaeus monodon
GACAATGCAACGACAGGCAAACGCGAAGAAAGGAAAGGACAATAAACAAAAATAAAAAAGTGATTGATGGCAATGAGGACCGACGGAATGACTGATGGTTTTTGATAGAATAAGCGATGTTTTCAAGAAAGATAAATGGGGCGAAGAAATATGATGGTTATTGATGAAAAAGAAAGACTTGGATGTAAAGAATTATTAACATGTTTATTATCTTATGAATAGGAGTTGTGGTTTCCTGTCTGGAACGCCGGGCTCTATGTAA
>NC_051419.1:2653452-2654442 GCF_015228065.2 Penaeus monodon
CTCCCCTCCCCCTCCCCATCCCTCATTCCTCATCTTCACTCCTCTCTTACAACTCTCCTCCTCTTCGCACACTTTCACACACCTCTCTCTCCCACACTCTCTCCTTCTCCTCACTTCCCAAAACCTACTACGAAACTAACGAATCCTCGTTTTTCAGTTCCGTCTGCTCATCGTGCTTCTTTTTTTATTTTTCTTCTATTTTTTTCCATTCTATCGTTCCATTTTCGCCTTTTTTTTCGTTCGTGGGATTCTTTTTTTACCTTTTTGATTTTAAATTTCTACGTTCTTATCATATTTTTTGTGGAGATATTCTTTTCGTAGATTTTTTTTGAGTTACGTTTATTTTGTATTCGTGTTGTTGTTTTTTGTATTTTTTTTATTTATTGTTTTTTCATTGTGTATTTCCTTTTTTTTTTTTTTTTGGGGGGGGGGTATTATCTTTTTTAAGTGATTTTTAAAAGAAATATATAAATTTTAGTATTTCATAGCCTTTTTTGATGATATTATTTTCTGCATTTGTTTGCATTTTGATATTAGTGAAAGAATTAATGTTGTGTTTTTTCTTTCTATTTAAATGGTGTTTTTAAAGGTTAGTTGTAGTTTTTTTTAAATACTATTGTGTGATTTTTTAAAAAGACTTTTTGTATTACAGGAATAGAGAACTATAATTTTCTTTGCAAGACCGTCGGTCACACAAACAGCTAAAAATGAATGACCTTGATGTTAGATGTACATGTCTGTGATATCTCGTGGAACAGATAAGGATTAAGTTCCGTGGAAGTTCGTTTTTTCTTTTCTTTTACGTCCGACTGAACGCCAACATGAAGGGAAACCGTCCGAGTTGGCTGGAGTGACGGAGCCTCCCCTTGAATCGCAATGCCCTCGCTGTTGCAAATCCGCCAAGATGGAAGCGTCGAAGGCATCGCGTCCGTCTGCGTATGAATAGGAGGAACGACGGGAAGGACAGCGAGTCGATAGCTGCGTGCAAGG
>NC_051419.1:2654503-2654601 GCF_015228065.2 Penaeus monodon
ATGAATCGGCGGTCGCGGTTCGAGCAGCTGGCCGAGTGCGTCCCCAGTTTCTTCTTGGCGTCGGACCCAGGGCCGTCATGGCGTCACAGCAGCCCCGT
>NC_051419.1:2654692-2655094 GCF_015228065.2 Penaeus monodon
TACGTGGCCATCGCCTCCACCTCCTCCTCGTCCGCCTACGTCGCCGTGGCCTCCACCTCGCAGGGCTACGCCAGCGCCTCCACCTCCCTCAACTGCCCGACGCCCAGCAGCTCGCGCGCCCACCTCGCGCCCTCGCCCTCGCCCTCCGCCTGCAGGCTCCAGCTCAGCCCGGCGTCGTCCAGGGGCTATGGCACCATCGCGAGGGCCCGGGGCGTCCTCAGCCCGACGCCCACCTTCGTCACGGCGACGCCCTCCGACGCTAGCTTCCAGCACGTCCGGTTCGCGACGCACAGGTACAGCGCCGCAGAGCTGCCGCCTCGCTTCCGCTTGCCGCCGGCGAACCGCCCTGCCTGCGGCTTCGTCTTGGCGCTTTTCGTTTTGTTTTCGATTTACCCATTTTCG
>NC_051419.1:2655271-2655631 GCF_015228065.2 Penaeus monodon
CCACGCAATCCAGCCGCCCAGCTTGCTCGCGGTCTGTTCCAAAGCACAAAAAGGCGAAGGTTTGGAGCTTCTGTAGACAGTCTTGTTTGGTGCTGCTTTTGCTGACGCCGCTGAAGCCACTGCGAGAGTCGGTCTTTCAGCGGACATCCGAAGACCGTGGTTAGCAGAAGCTATTGCGCAAAATGCTGTTTTTTTATCTTTTTTTTTTGGCATATATTTACCCAATTGTATCCGCTGAAAATATTAGTTTTGGCAAGTGGTCTGCCGCGTAGACGTGAGAATGCCTTTTGATAATTCTAGTGTGTTTGGAAGCCTAAGGAAAGTAGACGAGTGTGCTGTTTTTATCTCTTAGCTTAAAAG
>NC_051419.1:2655774-2656075 GCF_015228065.2 Penaeus monodon
GTACACACATCCACATATACCCATCCAGTATAATATATCTCTGTACATAGCACCAGCAGCGATGGACGGAGAGACCTTCGCTTGGGTGCAAACACAACTTTCAACACGTAGAGGCAACAGACTCCTACAAGGCTCCTGTTAACTCTGGTATTTGGATCTGGATGACACGAGGAGGAAGGCAAAGCGTGTCTGCGGAGTAAAGGGGAGATGCTCGTGGAAGCTGCGGCGGGAATTAATCGCGTCTTGAGTGTATCTGATCCGGAATCAAGTGTTCGGCCTGTGTGTACCTCTTCTTGATTGA
>NC_051419.1:2656371-2656528 GCF_015228065.2 Penaeus monodon
TTATCTCATTTGTTTTTAGGCCTAATGATAATTTCTTCCTCTTAGAAAATCTGACAATTATTTATTCTTAGCTAATTTTCGTAACCGTTTTATTTTTATTTATTTTTTCAAATGCGACCTGTTTATGAGCAATGGTTTATATCAACATCTTTATTCA
>NC_051419.1:2656897-2657150 GCF_015228065.2 Penaeus monodon
AGCGCAGTGATGAAACGATAAAGCTTAAATAGAGCGTAAAAAATAAATAGATTGCCATTGCTTGGGTGTAAACAAGATTTCTCGGCGTTTGTTCTCAGGGCGTCCAAGGCCGTCTATACATTAAATGGAATCGAATCTCCTTCTGGGTCGTGTTCTAACCCTTATAAGTCATTCTTGTGTTTATTTCTTTTAGGAAAGTGCTGGTAATTATATTTAAAAAAAAGAAGAAAAAAAGGAGAAAATGATAATGATC
>NC_051419.1:2657222-2657627 GCF_015228065.2 Penaeus monodon
GTACGATCTCTAATAAACTAAAATAGCGGCTACAAAAAATATTTCCGCTTCTGTTGTAATAGATCTAAAGAAGGATTTTCTTTTTTCGACTTCACCCCGCCCCCCCCCCCTTCTGCAATCGATATATATATTTTTTTCACGTGACTTTTTGAATGCATAACGAGGAATAAAAAGTCCAAACTTGCCAAATATTTAATTGCATTGCGTGCATGAGAATTCTTCCAGCATCAAAATGATTTCTATAAACAACTTCGTAATCAAGAATTGTCAAGTCATGAGAAAAAAAACCTTAATCATTGCGGTTTAAACCAAAAAATATCTGACATGTTAACGGAGTCAGAAAAAAAGTCTATATATTTTCGCGTAAATTGATAGGTAATGATGAGCTAGGTCACTCCTGTTGGA
>NC_051419.1:2658293-2658477 GCF_015228065.2 Penaeus monodon
CCGAGAGAACTCAAGACCAGAAATAGCTAAGAATTCAAAAAAAGTAAACAAGGCTGTTGATAATTTACTTAATAAGCGCGGAGGTAAGCAATCGCACAGACGAACAAATTGTCGAGTAAAAACAACAGCAATTTGCGGCGCTAACGACAGTAACCTCATTCGGAAACTCGACTCCGCAAATCTA
>NC_051419.1:2658552-2658724 GCF_015228065.2 Penaeus monodon
GGGGAAAAAATACATATACGTATATCAGGCTGAAAGAATATGGCAGTAGATTGTTTTTGCAAATTACCTGCGCGCTGTGTTTCAAGCTGGAGGCTTTTCTGACGGTGTAGTGCAAGCGGCCTTGGAGGCACCGTAAGACGCTGGCAAGTGCTGTGCAATGCTGTGTGATTAT
>NC_051419.1:2659176-2659392 GCF_015228065.2 Penaeus monodon
AAAGATATTTAATAAATGTCCGTTAACACTTCTCAAAAGTAAAGTAAAAGAAAAAAAAATCTAAAAATAGGAGGGGAGTGATTGGCGCGCATTTAACGAGCTACTTTAAGGGCTATCAATTTTCTCTTCAAGGAGAGCGGAGCGAAAGCTTTTCTTCTTTCCCCTTGGAGTTTACAGGAGATAATTGGAGAGGATAAGTGTGCATGTGTAATTGGT
>NC_051419.1:2659679-2660043 GCF_015228065.2 Penaeus monodon
GAATCATAAAACAAACAAAGAGGCGATCCTCCATTACCTAATCACGCGCCAGTCTCCGTGTGGGCGTTTGCGGCCAGCACAGGAAGTGGGGTTTGTGACGACTCCAGTGTTGCTTTTAACTTCACTCCGACGTGTATATATACATTTTTTTCGGGTGAAATTTCTAGTCTAAACTTCGTTGATTTTATTCCGTCTTCCTTACTGAATAGTAGTAAGGAGCTCGTAAGTGAGAGGAACTACGAGCGTATATCTAAATTTCGGGGGAAGGGGGGTTGGTATGGAAAAAGGAAATGAATAAAGAAAGAACACAGGTGAACGAAGATAATTGAATTTGAGATTTGAACGAAGTCTTAGGAATAATTTG
>NC_051419.1:2660071-2660139 GCF_015228065.2 Penaeus monodon
AATTCAAGCAAAACCTGTAGTCGGCCTGTCCTTGTGTTGACGGCCACTCGGGTGTGTCAGGGAGCGTG
>NC_051419.1:2660557-2660720 GCF_015228065.2 Penaeus monodon
TTATTTTTAGTGTGATAGAAATTTGATTTTGTGAAGGAAAAAAAAAGAAAGAATTACAGGCTTTGAAGATGATATGGTAGAAATGTTAATTTATTTTGTCAAATATACTGGAAATAATGTTTATGAAAAATGATCTCCAAGATTCGCAACTCAATTGGTTTAG
>NC_051419.1:2660808-2661217 GCF_015228065.2 Penaeus monodon
TTCATTGTAAGAAGTTGAAGTCCCTTGACGTGGTTACTCGCCTGTATCGCCTCCGTGAATGTCCGCCATTTTTTTTCCTTCTTTGCCTCCCCCCGGTTCCTGGAAAATCGAGCACATTATCCCCAAGCTCAAATACTCTTCCTATTCATCGACGGTTAGTTGAGACAAATAAACACATTGTATTTTTACCATACACAGGAAGACAAAAGACCGATTTCTAGTCGTCATGAGTCGTAGGAAATTCGAACCAGAAGCCTCGACGTTACACGGCTCGCAAAAGCCATGTTCGAATACCGTGATGAAGCAAGCTTTACACGCACGGTCCCTCGCCTCGACTGCCCTTCACTTCCCGCGCATATTTTTATATGATATTTTTCGTAATGTAATTCATAAACTAAAATACCATAAT
>NC_051419.1:2661268-2661808 GCF_015228065.2 Penaeus monodon
GAAAAAAAGAAAGAAAAATTATATGTAAACAAAAACTATAAGCGGATTTTCCCTCACCATTTTTTCGTAAATGTAATTGATGAAGATGCAAGAATTGCAAGAAAATGCGAAAGGATTAGAAAATGTATATTTATACGTGTGTAAATTCATTGTGCGTTATCTAAGCAGTGATCGAGGGAGAGCTGTTATAAGACATTTTTTTCCCGCACCATTTTTTGTGATGCAATGGATAAACTAAGATAACAAAAAGAGAAAGAAAAAAAATCTATATAGCCGTCTGTAAATACATGTGCATTATCTTCCTTTATAAGAAGCGATCGAGGGAGAGTTGTTATAAAGTCAAGCGTAATGGATGCTCTCGACCCAGTGAACAAAGACCGCCTCCAGGCTTTTTTCCCAGTCTTGTGGTTGGACGTCCTGGTTAGTGAGTTTTTGTGTTTATTCTTTATTTTATTTTGACATCTTTGGTGCTTTTTCCTCCCCCCTCCCTCTTACACTAGCGGTCCCTCGTGAATGGAGTTTGGTGTTCGTCTTTTATTT
>NC_051419.1:2662273-2662374 GCF_015228065.2 Penaeus monodon
TAAGGCTTTGTGAAACGTGACTCCTTGACGTCTTAGTTTTATCTGGAAATTATCTTACGTTTTGGATTTCAAGATTTTCATTTTTGAGACTGCCAGAAGAC
>NC_051419.1:2662949-2663035 GCF_015228065.2 Penaeus monodon
CCTTTCATGAGCATAGCTTTGCCTACTCTGAATTAGGGTTATAATTTATGCATCAAATCCATATTCAGATGCACATATGTTTACAC
>NC_051419.1:2663312-2663483 GCF_015228065.2 Penaeus monodon
GGTCACTTATCTCTCAAGAAACTTCGGATGGCACAGACTGGCACCCTGAGCTCACCACTCATCTTGCATTCTGCGCTTGCACTGCAATCTGTACGTTGCACGCTCAGGTGAAAAAGCAAAGACAGTTCTATGCAATGCTGTGTAGTGGTGGTGGTGGGGGGGTAAGGGGGT
>NC_051419.1:2663809-2663996 GCF_015228065.2 Penaeus monodon
CGATGATAAAGGAAAGGGGAGAATGAAAAAAGAGGAAAGAAATGGCTTAGTCGTGGGAGGGGGGCGGGGGGGGGTAGAGGAAGGCTACATTGCTTAGTGTTGCAGACGATGCAACATCACCTTTAAGCTCCATGTGTAGTTGTGTAGAAATGGTGTCTTTAAACCTGTGTAAAGGTGAGTTATGTAT
>NC_051419.1:2664361-2664661 GCF_015228065.2 Penaeus monodon
TCACCGCATTATGACATTTTGAAGGCCGGCGTTTGAAGATCTTTGAATATTCGTTGGCTTTACCTTCGGCTCCTCATTAAAAAAAAGAAAAAATCAATGGAACTCGGCATTAATTAATCCAACTTGCCTATTTCCTTCACCTAAATGATTGTGAAAAGCATAATTACAGAAGCCCTAATAATCACACGGTTATCGCTGTCCGAACGCCCGCATTCGAATGGGAAATGGCGGCCAAGTCAACATTACACGAAATCGAACAAGGTGATACGTGACAGACAAAAAATAAAGGAAAACTGTTCA
>NC_051419.1:2664714-2665861 GCF_015228065.2 Penaeus monodon
CGTTACTATTTTGTTAAATACGATGTCTGGGAACACTTTGAGACTATTGTGTTTATATAAAATTTACATGATTATTTTCCTTGTTGTTAGCCTTTGCTGTTTTGCATATACGTGTATTCTAAAAAGAGCTTTGCGTGTTATTGTCATAAGGACCAATATCGTATAACAGCAGGTCCATTACAGAGAATAATACGGGTAATGATAATGGTCTCTATTGCAGGTGGACATACGGTCCAGTTTCCCCTCACAGACACATAGAGGCCTGAGGGGGGAGTAAAAATCACAATACTTATGTATATTAAGGCGAATTTCCCTTGGCGAGTTCAGCATTAGAAGAGAAAAGGGAATTAATTCATATATACAGGAACACCGGAGGGGGGAGGGGGGGGGGGCAGGCGGGGGCGGTGGGTAGGTGAGGGGAAGAGCAAGAGAGCGATTTCCCCTTACTTCCAAGGGAAATTCACCCTTCGAACTGAGGGCTAGAGAGGCGATGTTCCCCTGCGGAGCGAGATGACAGGTGTTCGCGTGTTGTTAGGTGAGATTGTATGATCGGCAGATATTATTTTTCGAGAAGGAGAATATTGATATGCCTGGATAGAACAGTCGTCCTCCCGCTTATAGGTAGAGAGAAAAGAATATTTTTGAAATGAGTAGCTTTTTTTTTAAATCTCATACTCCAAAGAAGAGAAAATTTTACACAGTGATGAAAATGCTTAATAGCAATTGCGTTCAGTTAAAAGGAAAGAAGTAGATACCAATAACAGAACGTTAGTCTATAAAACACTAATAAAAAGTGAGATATATGTACACACAATGCAACTGCGCAAACCGATGTTGCTTTGTTTTGACGGGACTGCGACTGCGCGGGAAACACAACTCGGGTAATTACGGTTGATTTTCAAGCTGCAGCGGACGCGAGAGTAACCCCTATCGCGCAGGTGCACAGAGGTGAAAGTTGAACTGCTCACGGAGGGTTATCGACCTTCACGCCCACGCTTGCAGGGTCAGAGGGTCAGTAGATGCGACGGACAAACGGTTTGCAACAACGGTAAAAAAAAGGATAATAAACGGGGATGTACAATGGATGTCAGTGGATTGGAAATTGTGCAATAAAAAGGACAGATAGTAAAAAAGAAAAAGAAAAACG
>NC_051419.1:2665888-2666067 GCF_015228065.2 Penaeus monodon
AATATATCATAATCCTTTTTTTTTCTTTTTTGTGTGTAAAAAATATGTATTTATATTAATTGGGATATAAACTGTAACACTTATTTAATATATGCATGATGATATGCAAATGCATGTTGATAAATGCAGTTTATGGCTATGGCGCCGAATTTATTAATTTCCAGATAAACAAAATTCTT
>NC_051419.1:2666547-2666731 GCF_015228065.2 Penaeus monodon
AAAAAAAAGGGGAAAAAAGGGAATTCGATTCCTTTTAAATGTATAGCCCGGCCCTTGGACCCCCGAGAAAAAACGCCGAGAAATCTTGTTTACACCCAAGCAATGGCAATCTATTTATTTTTTTACGTCTTTTAAAAGCTTATCTTTTCATCACTGGCGCGGGGAGACGGAAATTTGATATCAT
>NC_051419.1:2666947-2667225 GCF_015228065.2 Penaeus monodon
ACCCGCTTAAATTAAAATACTCAAAATGGGCATTTGATACTTGGAAAATTTTAATATAAAGGGGAAATGCGTTTTAAAAATTGATAAATACACCCTTTCCCGATACCCTAACCAAAAGTGTGAAAAAAAGATGTTATAAAACCATTGCTCAAAAACAGGTCGCTTTTGAAAAAATAAATAAAATAAAACGGTTACAAAAATTAGCTAAGATAAATATTTTCAATTTTTCTAAGAAGGAAAAAATTATCATTAGGCCCCAAAACAAAAAGAAAAAATTT
>NC_051419.1:2667305-2667576 GCF_015228065.2 Penaeus monodon
ATTTACTCATTTGTTTTTAGGCCCATGATAATTTCTTCCTCTTGAAAAAACTACAAATTTTTTTTCTTAGCTAATTTTTTAACCGTTTTTTTTTTTATTTATTTTTTAAAAAGCGACCTGTTTTTTGAGAATGTTTTTTACAAAATCTTTTTTCACACTTTTTGGGTTTGGGTATCGGTAGGATGTATTTTCAATTATAGAACCCTATCCCTTTATATTAAATTTTTCCAAGTATCAAAATGCCCTATTTGAGAATTTTTAATTTAAAGCG
>NC_051419.1:2667749-2668023 GCF_015228065.2 Penaeus monodon
ATGTAAGTATTAAGTCTATAGCATGTATGTGTGTTGAATGATATCAAAATTTTCCCGTCTCCAAGCGCGTGATGAAACGATAAAAATTTAAAAGGCGTAAAAATAAATAGATTGCCATTTCTTGGGTGTAAACAAATTTTTTCGGCGTTTGTTCTCAGGGCGTCCAGGCCGTCTATACTTAAATGGGAAACGAAACTCCTTCTGGGTCGTGTTCTAACCCTTAAGTCATTTTTGTGTTTATTTCTTTTAGGAAAAGTGTGGGAAATTTATTTTT
>NC_051419.1:2668143-2668242 GCF_015228065.2 Penaeus monodon
AAAATAGTACGATCTCTAATAAAACTAAAATAGCGGCTACAAAAAATATTTCCGCTTCTGTTGAATAGATCTAAAAAGGTTTTTCTTTTTTTCGACTTA
>NC_051419.1:2668266-2668567 GCF_015228065.2 Penaeus monodon
TTCTGCAATCGATATATATATTTTTTTCACGTGACTTTTTGAATGCATAACGAGGAATAAAAAGTCCCAAAATTGCCAAATATTTAATTGCATTGCGTGCATGAGAATTCTTCCAGCATCAAAATTGATTTCTATAAACAACTTTGTAATCAAGAATTGTCAAATCATGAGAAAAAAAAAACCCTTTAATCATTGCGGTTTTAAACCAAAAAATATCTGACTGTTAACGGAGTCAGAAAAAAAGTCTATATATTTTCGCGTAAATTGATAGGTAATGATGAGCTAGGTCACTCCTGTTGGA
>NC_051419.1:2669312-2669512 GCF_015228065.2 Penaeus monodon
CCGAGAGAACTCAAGACCAGAAATAGCTAAGAATTCAAAAAAAGTAAACAAGGCTGTTGATAATTTACTTAATAAGCGCGGAGGTAAGCAATCGCACAGACGAACAAATTGTCGAGTAAAACAACAGCAAATTTTCGGCGCTAAAAGACAGTAACCTCATTCGGAAACTCGACTCCGCAAATCTAACACAGACTTTTATT
>NC_051419.1:2669585-2669767 GCF_015228065.2 Penaeus monodon
TACATATACGTATATCAGGCTGAAAGAATATGGCAGTAAATTGTTTTGCAAATTACCTGCGCGCTGTGTTTCAAGCTGGAGGCTTTTCTGACGGTGTAGTGCAAGCGGCCTTGGAGGCACCGTAAGACCCCTGGCAAGTGCTGTGCAATGCTGTGTGATTTATCGTGTACACGCGCCTTCTC
>NC_051419.1:2670058-2670402 GCF_015228065.2 Penaeus monodon
GATTAGAGGAAGTTATATAATGGTCTCTCTCTCCCCTCCCCCTCCCTCCCTTCTCCCCCCTCCTCCCCCCTTCCCCTCTTCATTCTTCCCCTCCCCTTCCTCTCCACCCCCCCCCTCTCTCAAGATATTTAATAAATGTCCGTTAACACTTCTCAAAGTAAAGAAAAAAGAAAAAAAAATCTAAAAATAGGAGGGGAGTGGATTGGCGCCCCATTTAACGAGCTTTCTTTAAGGGCTATCAATTTTTCTTCAAGGAGAGCGGAGCGAAAGCTTTCTTCTTTCCCCTTGGAGTTTTACAGGAGATAATTGGAGAGGATAAGTGTGCATGTGTAATTGGTTATAAC
>NC_051419.1:2670696-2671063 GCF_015228065.2 Penaeus monodon
AAAACAGAATCACTAAAACAAAAAAAGAGGCGATCCTCCTTACCTAATCACGCGCAGTCTCCGTGTGGGCGTTTGCGGCCAGCACAGGAAGTGGGGTTTGTGACGACTCCAGTGTTGCTTTAACTTCACTCCACGTGTAATATACATTTTTTTCGGGTGAAATTTCTAGTCTAAACTTCGTTGATTTTATTCCGTCTTCCTTACTGAATAGTAGTAAGGAGCTCGTAAGTGAGAGGAACTACGAGCGTATATCTAAAAATTTTGGGGGAAGGGGGGTTGGGATGGAAAAGGAAATGAATAAAGAAAGAACACAGGTGAACGAAGATAATTTAATTTGAGATTTGAACGAAGTATTAGGAATAATTTG
>NC_051419.1:2671091-2671190 GCF_015228065.2 Penaeus monodon
AATTCAAGCAAAACCTGTAGTCGGCCTGTCCTTGTGTTGACGGCCACTCGGGTGTGTCAGGGAGCGTGTGTGTAAACCTCTCCCTCTCCCTCTCCCCTC
>NC_051419.1:2671542-2671672 GCF_015228065.2 Penaeus monodon
CACACACATGCACACGTGTTATTACATCTGAACTTTAATTCTTTGGATTTTACGTAGTTTCATGTTTTACGATGGTTCTTTTTTTATTTCTTTAATTTACGTTATTGTTTTACCACTTTTGTTACACATA
>NC_051419.1:2680313-2680398 GCF_015228065.2 Penaeus monodon
CTTGACAGCGAGCATTCACCCCCAACAAGTTCCAGCGTCGGAGAAATAAAGTTTTTCTGAGCCAAGCCCTTCGGCCAGGTAATTT
>NC_051419.1:2681374-2681528 GCF_015228065.2 Penaeus monodon
CCATTCTCATCCACCCTGAGTTTTTCCCATTTTCTTTTTTTATTTTCATTTCTTTCAATCTCTTCCCAGACTAACAGACTACGAGGAGTATCTTACGTCATGTGTTATTGCTCTGTCATTTTGTGATTATGTGATGCAATGAATTTAGAGCAAG
>NC_051419.1:2681717-2681837 GCF_015228065.2 Penaeus monodon
GAACTTTCTTTTAACAACTGGTTGCTTTGGTATCTCTGATCGAAGGTTTTTATGTCATGTGTTACCGTTGCTATCAAAGCTATCTCCTTGAACTTCTAATTCTGACGAAATTACAACATG
>NC_051419.1:2682313-2683185 GCF_015228065.2 Penaeus monodon
AACCGTTATCTGTTATCAGCAGCGTTACATCAGTACATAGGTATGTTCTTAGTCATGTTATATTTTACATACATAAATTTAGCGGTATTTTTTCCCATTCTTTTGTGATGACTACTACGTTATCCTTGCATCTGTACGCATGGATTCTACTCTGGTTATTATCCCATCATTGGATTAACGATGTTGACGAAATTTCCCTCCTGAAATGCCATGTTTCGTGCCCGCTGCTTGTATGGTAATCATGAATAAAACAACAACAAAAAAAACACACACACACACAAAAACAGAATAAACCAGGCAGTCGCCATTAATCTCGCCTCTTCCTTCTCCTACCTCCGTAGCATCCCACTCATTCTCCTAATCGATTACGAAGTCCTCGTGATAGGTACCGCAGCTGTGTGACCTTTAGCCTTATGCCTGTGGTGCGTCGATGAGTCACCCGACAAAATGCCCGAGTCTCCCCTGGAAAACGTTTTCTTTGATGGGGTCGGATTGCGTCATCCATATGTACGCAAATATTTTTTTGTTGGTTTATAATACCTATTTTTCCCGTGTTTTGTTAACTATTTTCGAGTTTGCTATGCTTTGTTGTGATATGTTATTTTGATATGGGGTTAGTTTGATGCGATATTAGGCTTCAAATGGACCAAAATGGAGCGTGTTTCTGGTGGTGTGGTTGTCGTGACGTGGAAGTTAGTCTCGTGTTGGCAGATTTTATTCTTTTCGTCTTCGTCTTCAATTATCGCTTTTCTCCTTTACTCTGGATTAATCTCTTGTTGCCCTTCTCTCTTCTCCTTTCGTAAGAGACTCTCTGCGATTGACTAGGGTCGTTATATCTCTCTCTCCTTCTCTCTCTCTCTCTCTCTCTCTCT
>NC_051419.1:2683271-2683476 GCF_015228065.2 Penaeus monodon
TCTCTCTTCCTCTCCCCGCCCTCGACTTCTCCCCCCCCCCCCTCCATCCGGTGCCTCTCTCCTCCTCCACTTATAAGCCTTTCCTTTATTCCTCCTCCTCCTACTCTTCGTTTGTCGTTCGCTCTCTATTCCCCCTATCTTTCTCGCGCCTTTTCCTTTGTCTCGGTTTTGTATTCCCTCTTTTATCTCTTGTTTCTTCTAACAC
>NC_051419.1:2683572-2683692 GCF_015228065.2 Penaeus monodon
CCTCTTTCTCCCTCCCTGGCGTCTCTGTCACTCCCTCCCCCTCCCCCCTTCCCTCCCCACTCCTCCCTGTTCCTCCCCTTTCTCCTCTGCTCTCCGTCTTTCCTTCGTCCTTTCCCCCTT
>NC_051419.1:2683724-2683908 GCF_015228065.2 Penaeus monodon
GTTTACTCGACACCCCCCACCCCTTCCCCATCCTTCATACCCCCTCCCTCCTTCCCCCTCTCACTCCCCTCCCCTCCCCTCTCCCTTCCCTTCCTCATCCTTGCAAATCCTCCCTCTCCTATCCCTTCCTCTCTCTCCCCTCCCTTCCCCCTTCCTCCTCTCCTCCTTCTCATCCATTCAACAT
>NC_051419.1:2684082-2684194 GCF_015228065.2 Penaeus monodon
GTGACCCAAGCGCGGACGAGGTGAGGCGCGTGAGTCACCGCGTGTATTTCCCGGCCGGTCGACCTTGGCCCTTCAAGTAAACGTTGTTGGGGGGGCGGGGGGGGGGCGAAAT
>NC_051419.1:2684532-2684705 GCF_015228065.2 Penaeus monodon
AATAAAGGAAATGGACACCCAGAAAAAGAAAGAAAGAAAATGGAAGAACGGGACTGAGAATTTTTTTTTATAAAAGGGAGAGGAAGAATGAGAAAATCCGCATTTCAATGAAGTAAACAAACAAACCCACACCTGGTAAACATTCCTCAGAGGGAAACATGAAAAGGACCAAA
>NC_051419.1:2684827-2684986 GCF_015228065.2 Penaeus monodon
TGAGAAGTATAAGTAGAGAGAATATAGATAACAAAGAAGAAAAGAGATAAAAAAGAGTGGAGAAAAAGTAGAAAAAAAAAGTTTTACAAAAAAAGGAAACGAACAAACTTAACCCACACCTGGTGAGCAAACATTCCTCAGTGGGAAACGTGTAAAGGG
>NC_051419.1:2685234-2685300 GCF_015228065.2 Penaeus monodon
AAGCGAAAAAGAAAGAGAAAAGCAAAACAGAAAAAAATGCAACCAAACAAACACCCCTCCCCCCCC
>NC_051419.1:2685346-2685514 GCF_015228065.2 Penaeus monodon
TCCTCCGCAGCATCACAAAGAGTACTCTCCATCCTCTCCCCCAGCAACAATAGTCCTCTGCAATGGCTCTTGCTCGTCGGTTGCAAGGTGGAAAAGAGGAGTTGCAAAATCGATCTTGCGGACCCACTGACTCAGGTACTTCCCCGGTTTGACAAGTGCGAGGGAGAT
>NC_051419.1:2685582-2686309 GCF_015228065.2 Penaeus monodon
TGAGGGGAAAGGAGGAGGGTGAGGGGAAGGGAGGAGGGGGAGGGGAAGGGAGGAGGGGGAGGGGAAGGGAGGAGGGGGAGGGGAAGGGGGAAGGGAGGGGGAAGGAGGGATGGGAGGGATGATTGAATAATGGGGGAACGAGGGAGAAGGGATAGGACGAGGAAGAGAGGAGAAAGAGGGGGAAGGGAGGGGGGAAGGAGGGGGGAGAGGTAGGGAGGGAGTAGGGGAAGGAGGGGGAAGGGGAGGGGAATAAAGGAAGGAGGGATGGGGTAGGGGATGAGGATGGAGGGGAGGGGGAGAAGGAGGGGGAATACGAAGGAAGGAAGGGAGGAAGGAGGAAGGAAGGGAGAGGGAAAAGGGCCGAGGATCGAGGAGGGGAAGTGGAAATGAAAGGGGGGAGGGGGTAGGGGAGGCGGTGTACAGATAAGACCTACATGTGCGGGGGGGGGGGGGCACTTGATAACGGCGAGAGAACACGATAATGTTTTTTCTCCTCGTTCTTTTCTTTCTTATTATCCTTTTGTTTTACTGTTATTATAATTTTCTCTCTCACGTATTCACCTCTTCCTATTTTCCTTCTTACTCTTTGTCTTAATTATCACCTCTATCTTTCTGTCCTCTTCCTTTCGTCATTTGTTTTCTCTCTTCTCCAGCGTAAGGTATTACATCACATCACAGCCGCGGCACCGCAGAGGAACGGACATTCCTTGCTATGCGTGGAGTCGGT
>NC_051419.1:2686675-2686915 GCF_015228065.2 Penaeus monodon
CAAGCAGGCAGACTAACAGATTCAAGGACTTGCTACACCCATTCAAGAGTCAAGAGAGAAAGAGAGAAAAGACATGATTACATAAGCGAGGTTCTTACGTGCAACTGTAGTGCAGCAAAGAGTGATATAATTGGATAAATTGCTTGAGTTGAAGATGAACTGAATGTACGCTTTGAAGATAATATTTTTTTAATGAATTAATGTGTAGCGTAAGCTTTACTATTCAATATTTACACATTT
>NC_051419.1:2687113-2687269 GCF_015228065.2 Penaeus monodon
AACAGACAGTATGACGGCTAATGATAACAAGAACAACTGTATATCAGCTCCTCCTCGCCGGCACTAAGTAAACAAAAACAAAAGCAGAAGTTAAACAAGAGAAAAGCAAACATCCAAGCACCGAAAATGACTACCAGGAATATCAAAGTGGGCGGG
>NC_051419.1:2687751-2688073 GCF_015228065.2 Penaeus monodon
ACAAAAGAAACATGAATACCCCAAAAAGAGAGAAAACCAGAAAAAAAACTAGGAAAAGAAAGCCACACACGCAGAAAGAAGAGAAACAAAAGGAGAAAGATAATAATATTAATAAAAGCACACGCGGCACCACTACCCACGTGAGCTGCGCGCGCCAGTGCATTCCACGATGGCCCTGAACAGCTAGCAAGACCAGGGAGTGTGTATGTGGCTGTAACACTAAGAGCATTGTGTTCCATGCGCGCGCCCTAACTCTTGCCTGTTTTGAGACCTCAAGTGGTATTTTGGGGTATGGTTGTCGTGCGGTGGGGTTTGCTGACGA
>NC_051419.1:2688111-2688598 GCF_015228065.2 Penaeus monodon
AGGTGATTCACGGGGGGATAGATTGGGTTGGTGGGAATGTGTTGGAATTTTTATATGCTAAGTTCTTGGGACGGGGGTAGGAAGGGGAGAGGGTGGGATGGGGGGGGGAGTGTTTTTCGTGTTTGTGAGTGCTTGAAAATGTGATATTTTCCGCACTTTTAGGGGAAGTGAAAAGATACGTAATGAGAAGAAACGAGAGGGAAAAAGTGAAACAGCGAAAGAGAAATCACAGGAGAGGGAGAATTGATTGAACTAATGTCTTGTAGTCAAGTTGAAGGTCGCTTTTTGGTGGGTTCAGTGACCGGGTATTGAGCCAAAAGACCGAAGAAAACGGTGTTTTAGTGTTCATTAACTTACGCTACGTACAATACCTATACAGAAAAAAATATGTGTGATAATATTGAAGTAAAAGGAGCGAGTGAGTGAATCGCTGAGACCATTTTATTGAGGGAGCATTCGTTGGCAACAGCGACCTGGTACTGCAGTG
>NC_051419.1:2688627-2688780 GCF_015228065.2 Penaeus monodon
CTTGTTCGTATTTTGAAAATGTGCTTAATAATTTGTGGAAATGTTACATTTTCTGACCCCGATTTTAATTATGAATCATTCGTTATGACCACCGTCCCATATTTACACACACATACCTTATATCCCTACAATTTACGAAAAGAGTGATCAATT
>NC_051419.1:2688802-2689098 GCF_015228065.2 Penaeus monodon
CTTCATGAATAACGAAACATACCCATAATCTTACCATGTCTTTTCAGCAGCATTTAAATCGTCTTTCAGATCAAGGTGAAAGGAGATATTATGTAACACATTTCACGCCAGGCTGCTATCGACCTCAATTGCTCCCACGAAAGATCATGAAATTCCTCAGTCAACATTGGGAAGACTAATGAAAACAAAGGAAACGTCCAGGTTTCCTCTTATTTTGCTTTAATTCACAGTGGAGGAGGAATTAGCGATGTGAATGCACGATGTACAGAAGGCGCGTGGTATACGATCGTGACTAT
>NC_051419.1:2689686-2689816 GCF_015228065.2 Penaeus monodon
TATTGATAGGTCAACGAATTCCTCTTCAGTACGTAGATTACGTGAGAAACAAGATTCATTCTAGACCGAAAAAGAAAGACAAAAAATAACGAACTTAAGATACAAACACAAACTTGTATACTTAGATTAT
>NC_051419.1:2689890-2690082 GCF_015228065.2 Penaeus monodon
ATAGACTTAACTTAATAACTACTGATGAAAAACAAATTCCAGCCATATACTTGAAGGTTGGACAGACAGCATAGAGTGTCACATGACTGAACGTAAATGAAGACCAATTGCCGGCAAATGCTAAAAGTCCCCTGGATTGCTCAACGCGACGTCTGTGCGGCGCAGCTGCACGTCTGGCCTCGCAATTGCATG
>NC_051419.1:2690569-2690945 GCF_015228065.2 Penaeus monodon
ACGCTAAGAAAGGAATGAAAGAAATACATAATATTAATAAATATTCATCATTATGATGCTTATCATGATAACGAGGATATTTATGAAGCGTAATAATGATAAAAATCTTGAAAAAAAAGTTGAAATAAGGCGGGGCTAATGGTTATAACGAGAACAGCAAGAAAATAAAATAACAGAGAAAATTACAATAAATTTGCTGATATGTATAGAATTATTCAAAATCAGATTGATAATGATGCAAGAGATAGTAGTAGCAACATATCACTTTTATTGCAACGAGTACAAACACTATTAAAAAGAGAAATCTTATAGGAGACAGGCAGTCATGATTCTCTTTAAGATAATAACATCACGAAGGGTCAATAAAGGTCAAAAT
>NC_051419.1:2691288-2691392 GCF_015228065.2 Penaeus monodon
TTAGTTCTTGCGTGTGCTGTTGTGACATAACGGCCCAAGGAATGAATGGAGAATTCCGGAAATCTTTGTCTTCTTGGAAATAATTGTAGGATCTGGGTTGGGTA
>NC_051419.1:2691680-2692683 GCF_015228065.2 Penaeus monodon
AAATGTCAGAGTAGGAAAAAATGAAATAAAATATTGGAAGATAAGGATACAATGTATTGGGAGTGTTATAACACAGAGTATTCCGTTTATTGTGTTTATATTTACGTGAATTTTTCATTTCGTGTGTTCATTAATCAATTTATTCATTTGTTTACTGTGTTTACAACCACATTGCGTCTATTCATTCCAGTAACCATCCCATGTAACGTTATATAAACACGTAGCTCCATTAACAACTAATATTCACCTTCTCATATCGTATAACTTCTCGGAAAAACGATCGATAGAGATTGACAAGAAGGCGAAGTAAAAGTCACTCTCCCCTATTGGAGATACACAACCGAAAGACCGCCTTATGCAACAGTGCATCAAGGCCGGAAATGCTTCTGCGTGTAAGTGTTGGTTCCGGGCGAGAGTTCTGCTTGACCTGGTGTGACCTGACGCGGGACCGTAGCCTTTTCTGAGAATTTCGTAGCATTGGCTGAATTATTGTTGCTATCTTCTAGGTACTAGGTTACTCGGTACGAGATGTTTGGGAGAAGTTTTGCTGGGAAGGAATTCTGGGGAGGGACGGTTGAACTCTCGTTGTGCTGTCGATGGGTATGTTTTGTTTTTGGGGTTTGGTAGCATTTGGCTTTTTAAAAATGAGGTGAACTCCTTATAATTATCTGGGGAAATGTATGTAAAATCCATGTACGCTTCGACTGCGAGACTAGACGAGAAAGAAGGTGTCCTAAAATGAAATGCACTGCTCGCTCAGCCACACCAACCGTCCTCGACCTAAACCGCCCCCCCCCCCTCAAGTCCGCTTTCACATCGACTTTCAAGACACTCGGATCGACGTCGAATCGTCCCGTGTTATAACAGCAAAACATGGGATTCCGAGACACACACAACGCATTCCGGGACAATACACAGAGCGTTCCAGGAAGTGCGTGTGTGTTTGGTGGACCTTTTCCTCAAGCCTCTCCCCCTTCCCCCTTCCCTTCGGTCAAGTTCAGGG
>NC_051419.1:2692748-2693447 GCF_015228065.2 Penaeus monodon
CAAACTTCTTCAATAATTGGGCAACCTCGATCTATACTGCGCAGCTTCTACTGTGAGAGTGTAAATGCGCTGCTCGTTCGTCACTTCACTCCTCTCTTAGTTGCTAACCGGTTAAGGCCATTTTGATTTATTAGACGAAAATAAAGGAAAAGGCAGAATGAATGAGAGAGAATGATAAAGCGGAGGTATGGGTAGAATACAAAATGTTGATAGACTCCGTCGCGTCTGTTTCTGGTTATGAACGAAACTCTCTGAAAGTGAATGCTGAAACCTGGTGTTGGTAATGACGATAATGCTGAAAACGCAAGTCATTCATGAATATGTACCTTTTCTGTCTCTAAGCAACTTCCTGCTTTCGATCTTGGTTATGAACAACATAAAACCACAGGAATGAAAAGCTAAACTAGATTACCCTCTTTAAGGAAAGGAAAGTGAATGGAGGAAGCCACACAAAAGCAGATCACATGAGTTTTGGATAAATGGATTATGAGTTCGTGATCCTCTAGGAGCTCGCCTTTTATGCCTATGGTGAGAACTTCTTGGAAAATGATCTTAGAACTTTTTGGACTGTATTGAGAAAAGATAGTTGTTGGGCTTCAAAACGGTGTTAAATATGGAATTCATACTACGTAGAAGAAACAAAGGGTAAGGAAGCGTTGCTCATACCTATTTTTGCGTATTTGTTACAGTATTTATTCG
>NC_051419.1:2693784-2694168 GCF_015228065.2 Penaeus monodon
CATCGCAACTCCCCACCCAACACCACCTTTAGACCCCCCCCCTTTTCAAAAAAGCAACAAACTAAAAACCCTCGTTATTCTTTCTCTTCTGAACAGCATGTTGCGGATGGAGGAAGAGCTGCACAACCTCCAACTCCACTCGCAGAGATCCACGCCCCTAGAACCTCATCCCAGAACCCACCACGAAGGAGGGGAAGACAGCAGCCCAGACTCCCCTCCTGGTGGGGTACAGATTACCTATCGGGACGGCCAGAGGGTGAACTGGCTCGAAGGAATCATCGGCTGCTTGAGACCCGTGTGGACCATCATCGGCAAGGCGGCGATCAGTGAGAAACAGCAGCAGAGTAAGTTTTTTTTTCGTGTTGTTGTTATTGGTATTGTTAA
>NC_051419.1:2694445-2694570 GCF_015228065.2 Penaeus monodon
CAAAGGCAGAAGAAAACGAAGGTGTGCGTAGGGGAATGATCGATAATGGGCGAAAAGTAAAAGGCTGACGAGGGAGGTAGCTGAGGAAGTAGTGAAAGAGGATTTGGAGGAAGGAGAATGAGGAG
>NC_051419.1:2694609-2695211 GCF_015228065.2 Penaeus monodon
GGTCAGGAGAGTCGAGGCTCAAAAAGGAAGTAGGTGAGATAGAATGATGAGAAATGGGATGAATAACATAATAATTAACCAGTACATGCAATATCACTAAAATATAAACTAAAGACATTAAGAAGAAGAAGAGATAAGACTTGTTCAAACAGAAATATAAGCCAGATATTCAACTTAGGACAATTTGATGTCCCTTCAGCCATGGCTTAAAAATGACCCCAGACATCCAATGTTAACTCGATGTGGCTTCTCTCGTGTTCCTGTTGCTTGGCTTGTGAAGTTCAAGGGCTTTATAAGCTGCCCTGATTTGCCAATGGGATGAGAGAGAGAGGAAGATTGACCTTTTGCAATGTGCGTTTTTCCTTCATTTATTGATGTCGTGTGGCTGTCATTTATTGATGCGTGAATAAAGTATTGGTCTTTGCGTATCTTTGTATCTAGGTGGGGTGAGTGGATTTTTTTTATATATATTTATTGTTCTATGACTTCCAGGTAGTTTAGGCATGTTGCCTAAAGAAGTAAAAAGATGAGAGGTTTTAGATTTACTTTGTGCTGTTGTTAAGCTACCAGATTTCTTTTTTATTTGAATCTAAATTATATGT
>NC_051419.1:2695631-2696246 GCF_015228065.2 Penaeus monodon
CACACATACACACATTTCTTTACTAACGAAGTATAATATCCACAGCCGACAACTGGGAGATCCCGTTCGAGGAGGTGTCCAACCTGGAGTGGCTCGGGTCAGGGGCTCAAGGAGCAGTGTTCCGAGGGCGACTTCGAGGGAACTGGGTGGCCATAAAGAAGGTCAGAGAGCAGAAGGAGACAGACATCCAGCACTTGAGGAAGCTGAACCACCCTAACATCGTCCAGTTTATGTGAGTTTGTTTTATTTCCTGAATGAACGACTGAAGGCTATACATTGCCTAGTTCGTGTTAGATTCTTTCGTGAACGACTGAATGCTATACATTCATTGAATGAATAACAGAATACTGCCAACATCGTCTGGTTTAAGTGAATTTCCTGACTATACAGTGCCCAGTTTATGTAAATTTCTTGAATGAATGACAAATTTCTCATAACGGTTTATGTAAGATTGTAGAATGAACAACAAAACGGTATACATTGTTGATAAAATAACATAAAGCCCACAGTACACAATATTTTTATATGATATCATGCTCCTTTCTCCAAATAAGTGCCACCAAAAGCGACAAACTAAAACAACAACACTAAAATCCAGAATTAATCAAACAAAAC
>NC_051419.1:2696343-2696569 GCF_015228065.2 Penaeus monodon
AGTGGTGTGTGCACAGCGGCACCCTGTTACTGCATTGTGATGGAATATTGTCCTTACGGTGCCTTATACAACCTCCTGAAGGACGGTCGCGACATCCCCCCGGATAAGGTCGCGAGCTGGGCCAAGGAGATCGCCTCGGGAATGAACTACCTGCACCAGCACAAGATCATTCACAGGGATCTCAAAAGCCCCAAGTACGTGCTTTTCTTTATTGGTGGAGGAATTA
>NC_051419.1:2698572-2701527 GCF_015228065.2 Penaeus monodon
TAAAACAACATCTATAGCACAAATATCGCAGCTGGAAATGAGTATTAAAAAAAAAAAACTGTAATGAGACCAATGCTGTTGCATTCATAAGCATGGAGGGTCACGGAAACCTCATTTGAAATCACAAAGGGGATGCAAGTCACCATGATTCGTAGCATTTTATTATGTGCTCTGCTCAGCATCAGTATTTACTTAGCTTTTATTTCAACATTTAACATACATTAATTCCACACGTGCATTGGAATTCTCGCTGATCATCTGCGATCGTTAATACCTTTCATGATTCCGTTATTTGTTCCTTGCGTTGCCTAAGTTAGGTTTTTAATATTTGGATTCATTTCGAGTTTTTATATATGTGCATATTATTTGTTAAATTATTTTCTTAACCTCCATTTTATATTTCTTTTGGTTTCATTCCTTGCATTTGTCAATCTTGCATTTTGATATAATTTTTGCAAATGTTTGACGTTTTCCTTTAACCTTCAATTCAGATTTTATTAATTCTGTGCTACATTTCCCAGTCATAATATTTGATCCATTAACCATTTAATATTATTATTTGAATCTTTTTTAATAGTTTTCTATTTCTTTGTAAAATTAATCATTAGCCTCCATATAATCTTATGCTTTTTTATTCAATTCAACCCTGATTCTAAATCACTTCTCTTTCATGGTCACCTTTCGAACTATTTTACTCGTTCTGTCAGTTCTGAATTGTTTACGTGTTTTTGAAACTTCGTCAAAGCCATCTTAAAATGTTTTTCTTCCTTGCTCCTCCCAGTGTCCTCATCGGAGCCAACCAAGAAGTGAAAATCAGTGACTTCGGAACATGTCGTGAGTGGAATGACGTGAGCACCAGGATGAGCTTTGCGGGAACGCTAGCATGGATGGCACCAGAGGTTATTCGCAATGAACCTTGCAACGAGAAAGTGGACATATGGTATGTTTTGTGCTCTTTGGTTTTCTTTCAGAAAGACTTAAGCTGGTCAGTGTTGTAATCTCTGTTGGTGAGGAGTTTGTTTGTATCTGTTAAATTAGATTTTTTTTTCTTATATATTAATAATCTGATGGTATGCTATACAGACTTATTGATAGGCTATACTTCATGTCTTTTCTTCTTACTTTTCTTAATTTTGATGATAATGTCTTGCCATAAATATAGAATAAAGAAATATCCTTGTGCTAACTCTCTTGTTAAAATCTTCTAGGTCATTTGGAGTCGTTCTTTGGGAACTGCTGACGTGTGAGATTCCGTATCGTGATGTTGACAACTCGGCTATCATCTATGGGGTTGGATCTAGCTCTCTCCACCTCCCCATACCGTCTACCTGCCCCGATGGATTCAGACTAATTGTTCAGATGTGCTGGAATACCAAACCACGAAACAGGCCTTCGTTCAAGTATATTTTGATGCACCTTGACATTGCAGCAGTTGAAATTCGCAGCACACCTCCCGAGACATATTTCAAAACACAGGTAATGGAAACAAGATTGTGTCATTTGATTCTGTATTTCATAGGTTTTGTAAATGAGAGCAGTTGAAGAGCATCGGTATTCTGATCATTGTCAGACTGTCAATATACCTGTATGTAAAAGTTACATGGAAAAAAGAACTGAGTCCAACCCTCCTACAGATGTCATGGAAGGCAGAGATCCGGCAACAGATGGCGTCCATGAACTCCAGAGGGTCACACATTCCACGCATGGAGGAAGACCTCGTCAAACGGCGGCACGATGAGCTGAAACATGCTCAGGTATGATTTCTCATTATTGATAATAATTACATCTAGATCTAGAGTTTTATGTGAAACATAAATCCAAGCAGAACAACATGATATGTGATATATGATTGCATATAAATCCAGAGTTACATTTATTTTTGTCCTATAAGATATAACTTGTTTTAAGATAAGAAGAAAAACACACCACTGAATTAGACATAAAATAATTCATAGCACATAAGAGAGCGTTATTAGGTATTCCAGAGTTATAGGCTATAATGGAACATTATATTTTTATATTCTTAATACATTTTATTCACTTTGCAGGACATCCGGGAACACTGGGAGCGGAAACTCGTCATTGCCAACGATCTCTACCTTGAACTGTCGGCAGCAATGTTGCAGCTTGAACAAAGGGAAAAAGAGCTTCTAAAGTAAGTATAATGTGATAGCTTTTTCTTTTCATATCTTATACTGGTATAGTTTAATGATGGTATATAATGCTTTGATAATGATATGAATGAATAAATGTGCTTGTATATATGTGTGGCATTCAGGGATAAATTGGCTTCTAATCTGGTTCCCTTACCAAATCATCCACATCGGACCATTTGGTAATCAATTACCCTAATACCTGTGCTAATCAAACCCAAAATTTAAACAAAAAACAAAAAATCCCCCCTAAAAGAACAAACACAGAAAGAAACACTAAAAGAAACACAAAGAAAAAACAGCAGACAGCTGTTTTTTTACCCAAGCATATATCAAAACTGTAAAATTGTAGGTCGACTTCCAGGAGGGAACACGCAAACCAAATACACAAAGGAAAACGGAGGATAGTTCGGCCGCTGATCAAGGCCCAAGAACGTCTCCAAGCACGCAGAGGAGGCCAACTCACGTCCTCCAACCCAACCAGTCCTGAGGCACAGACAAGTTTTGTGTCTACGTCAAAGCTGCCATCGGTTAGTTGTTATTGAATTTTAGTGAAGTATTATCTTAACTATTATTTTTATTACTATTATTACCATTTTAATTAAAAGAAGTATAATAATGGTAAAGAAAGTTTTTGTTATCGTTATTATTAAAGATATAAAAATGTTATTTTCTAGACTAGCTCTTCAGACAGATTTCAAACTGTTAATTGTCATGAAATTGAAAAAAAAATTCAATCTGTTTAGTTATTTGTAAACATTTTGTATAAAGGTGTTATTATGATGTAGATAACCCCACAAGA
>NC_051419.1:2701556-2702918 GCF_015228065.2 Penaeus monodon
AAAGATTGTGACTAATTTTTGAGAATCTTAGAACCTTGCTCATAACTCAGAATCTACCAAGAGAATCTACAAGTTAAACAGAGTACAAAAATACAAGAGACAAATATAGACTATAGCTTATAAATAATCCTCCTTTTCCCGTGTCAGAATCGTTCCAAGAAGCCCCTCTACACCGAGATTGGTACAAACAATCTCCCGTTGTCCACGACGAGGCCTGCTTCCCTTCACGTGACCCAGAGCAACCCCAAGTCCTCCACCAACTCACAAAACGTGGGAGGAGTGGCTGAGTCAGGTCACCAGGAGACTGACCTAGGTGGCCGTGGAGGCTCGGGTCGGAGGCGACGGCACCAGAGGAACAAGAGTCATGGGGGGGTTATTGCATATGTCAGTTCAACTAGTCCTAAGCATAGTCCTGTTGTAGATAGAAGGGTGAGTATTAGGAGAATATGAATGTGGTTTTCTACCTTGAATTTAGTGGAGAAAAGTGTAAACTATTGACATTTGTGTTAGCTTTTGCTAGTTTGTCCTTTGTCCTGTTTAGCATCCAACTGTATTTTACGACATCTCAGTGCCTCATCTTCTGACACTCTTTTCTCTCATCTTTTGTAGGGTTATAGCCTCAGCCCAAGCCATGAGAGAGTTCCTATACTAGTAGACTCAGGAACGCAGACTGATCACATGGACATGAGTGAAACTGACACCTCGCCTGTGAAGACCCCTGGGCCCAACAAACCGTCCACACTGCCTCTGCATAAGGAAGACAGGGACACAAGCGGGGACAAGAAGCCTCCCTGCGGCCACACTGCCCTCGAGACCAGTCCCAACGGCAACACTATCCCTGAGCAGAGCCCCTGCTGTGAGCACTGTCCTCGGCAGCAGTATTGGCGGTTAACTTCAACAGACTCTAATGACTCTAATAAAAATTTCCCCATTGCTGACCCAGTTGTAGCAAGATTAAGTGAAGGTAGAGAAGAATATACAATTGAGGAGACCCTACAGATACTCAACAACAATGAGGATGATGTAGACATTCTCCACCAGCTTGGGGACAAGTGGGATGCAATAGAGAGAGTTTTAGCGGATAAAAAAGCACTGCCAAATGGATACAGACGGGTAAAGCACGGTCCTCTCATGAGATTCGACCATTCCATTCCGGAAAGCTTCTCAGAGTCGACCCCAATGGACATCGGCCAGCCAAAGCTTGAAAGCATGTCTCAGAGCCAGTCCTCAAACACTACAAATGAGACAGAAGAAGAGGAGAGAAACTCCAGCATTGAGCAGGACATCCTGAATCGCAATTCAGACATGGTTGCCTCCAGTGAATTCGATTCCAGCCATGACTCAGTCGGTCATGAGTTGTCA
>NC_051419.1:2702973-2703560 GCF_015228065.2 Penaeus monodon
GTTCCCTAGATGGCCATTACCAAGTCATCAAACGAAAATGGTGAGTAATAACATATATATCAGGATAAACATAGGAGAAAATTGCTGTCACATATGCAAATAAAAATGACATACATAGACTAGTAATACATCTATAGTTGGCAAGTTATGTAGAGTATATCTGCAGTGACCCTTCTGCAAGTACTTTTTATTTCTTGTTTGCTAAATTTTAAATAATTTTAATTAACAGTATAAATTATTTGAACAAGAGTAATGAATACATTTCTTTAGACTTTCATGAGGCAGAATGGGTGCTATGGAATTATAGTATTTTCCTCATTTAATATTTCCGTCCCTATTACAGTTTCATGCGACGGCCTATTCCAAGGAGCAAGAACCATCGGTCTGTCTGTCTGACAAGGTCCACGCAGAGCACACAGAGCTCAGAAGGGGGGGTGTCAGAGGATGAAGCTGGGCCTTCTGTCAGAGCGGGTTACTACTCTCATCGATTAGATGGCCAGTATCCTTCAAGATTAATGGTATGGATAAATTTATGTTCTAGTATTATGTGGCATGAAGTTTTTGGCTTTTCTAATATTCTGTATCAT
>NC_051419.1:2703717-2704970 GCF_015228065.2 Penaeus monodon
CACAGGCAAGATTGCTTTGATGCAGGCTGCTATTTCAATATAAAGGAATGATTCCCAAGAACATAAGAAAATACTTCGTCATTTGTTTTACTTTAACTCAGAATAGTAAGATAATGTGCTTTTACTCATTCCTGTCCCCTTTTTCCAGAGTGGGGCTGGCCCATCCCATGACAGTGACACCTCAGACTCTGAAGATGATGGAGATGCCATCAGTGTGACGACTGTTGCCCCAGGTGCTCAGCCGGAACCTGCAGCTACCTCTGGGCCTCAGAGCAACACAAGCAGTGACACGGCAGTAGGAGTCGGAGGTGGATCCGACCTCTTTCAGAAGTCTGGCGAAGAATGCTGAAACCAACAGACAGAATGAACAAACGCTCTTGGGACAGTTACGTTGTTCAGTGCTAATGGTATAGGCAGCAGTGGTGTGATGTCGCTCAGCAAGCATGGCAAATCTTTGTGCTTGTGAAGGAGTTTGACATCACCGCAGAAACTTTGGCGTTTGGGAATTCCTCTCAGTGTGGGAGAGAAAGAAAGATTACTGAAGAAAAGGAAATATAATTGTATGAGAAGCAGCAGTGTTTGCACAATCATGTGTGTGCATGATAGAAAAAAAGAAGAGCATACTTTGAATATGCAACCAGTGTAAGATGCCATTGATAATTCAAGTCTTTAAAAGAATAATCTCATGGAATATAGTGGACATCATATGCCTTTTGATGAAATTCTTTTTTTTGTCAAGAAAAAAAAAAAGGGCAGTGTAACTGTACTTAATGAACTGTATACATTCCAAGCAGAGACCTGAGCCGCTATAAGGGATCAGGACTAACAGATATGAAAATGTTTGTTTATGTATTTCTTCCCGTTGCATGCCAGAATTTTAATATACACACCTGATAATCCAGTACTGTGAGGGATACATTTCAGTGTTTCCCCCCCTAAACCATATAGGGTGTTTGACCTAACCGTATCTACTCGTAGTCCAGTTTTCAAGTGAAAAGAAGGAACCAGGTTCTTTTTTTTATTTATTCTTTTATGAAAATTTTATTTAAATGGAGCGCACATACCTCTTTATTGAGATAAGGTAAAGAGTCTCATGAGCGATCCGCACAGATCAGTCTAGATATATGAAATAGGAGAAAACTAGTGAAGATGAAAATATAGGGACAAATTTACGGATTGATTCTGTCATTTGTTTTGACAGGTTGGAAGGTGTTGTACTGTAGCTCGGCTCTGGTTATGAAACGGTATTTCTG
>NC_051419.1:2704996-2705763 GCF_015228065.2 Penaeus monodon
AGGTTTTTGTTTTAATGATATCTGTATTAGTATGAGACTCTGCCAATACTGTGCTCAATTGAATCGTTTGTGTAAGTAGTGTTTATTGTTTTTTTGTTACATAAAGTTATTTTTTGAATAATGGGCATCTACTCCTCCGCAGTAACTAAACATTCCATTGTGTTGATATATGGCATTTGTACAGTAATATAATTTAAGGATTTTTTTTTTTCACATACTTTGATGGTGCAGTCATGTATTACATTTTGAGAACTAACCAGTTGGTTGTGTTTTTCTTATGGTTATATATATTTTTTCTCTTTTTTATGATTTTCTAGTCGGGAGTGCATAATCTCAAATTCTGGAACATCAGTTTGGCTCAGTTTTTGTTGTATGTAATTAAGGAAAAAAAA
This sequence comes from Penaeus monodon, assembly GCF_015228065.2. Classification (NCBI taxonomy): domain Eukaryota; kingdom Metazoa; phylum Arthropoda; class Malacostraca; order Decapoda; family Penaeidae; genus Penaeus; species Penaeus monodon. The sequence goes on from NC_051419.1 coordinate 2,705,389, forward strand.
TAATTGGAATTTGCACAAGATATTGTTTTTAGTAGAGTGATTACAGTTTTAAGAATAATGATTATAGGTCAAAGGGAAGTGCAAGAGTAAGAGATACAGAAATCTATTTAAGTTATGAAAATCACGATACTGATAGAATATTTTTTGGAATTTATTCTTTGTTGCCAAATCAGCCATCCAGACCAAAAAGAGGAGGATGGTGATGCAATTGCATATGCAGGTGGTGTTCCAGAATCAGATTTTTTTCTGTTTATTATAATATTTAAAGAGCATAAAACCCACTTAGCCCTTACTCTTGAGGCTTCTGAGGGATGCAGATATACGTCTATTAAAAGATAGTGGACGAAATTCTTAAGTATCAGAGGAAGTTAAGCT
>NC_051419.1:2705790-2706184 GCF_015228065.2 Penaeus monodon
TTCCATAAGTCTACTGTCATGATATTTATTAGAAGTAACGCAACTGAATTAGGGAAAGTTCTCATGGTTTCTTTGAGTGGCAGCTACCAAAAGAAAGTTAAAGAGAAAGTGGTCATCAAGATTTCGTATTTGTGTTCAGTTCTTGGATTTTGTTGTCTCAGCTTATTCCGCCCGAGTTGAAACGGGAATGTCTTTAAGTCTTAGTTTTGGACTATGCAAAACAGATGAATGTAAGATTGGTAAGGAACTTCATCAGATGGTTAAGAATGTGTACGTACCAGTTAAGTATACTTTAGTATGCTACGAGTACAGACGTATAGAGTATAATCTATAGTTTTTCTAAGGTACAAGGACAAGAATGACGGATGGAAACTTTATTGACTTAGAATATCGT
>NC_051419.1:2706222-2706410 GCF_015228065.2 Penaeus monodon
TATTGTAGGTTTTTCGGTTCCTGATGGTTGAACTTCGTCTTGCTCTGTACCTGTATCAGCTGCTGTAACGGTGGTTAGTGAATGGTAGTAAGGAACAGATTTTATGGTAAAGCGAGAGCGAAGTGATAAGGAAACTTTCTAACAAATGGCAACTTGTGTACATAGGATATCGTTTAATTTTTAAAATC
>NC_051419.1:2706456-2706901 GCF_015228065.2 Penaeus monodon
GTGTCCCCACATTCTGTCGTATTCTTTCTTTTCTACGGAGTACTTGATATGGTTTCGAGGATAGCCTAGACTGGAAGAGAAGAGTTCAGTTCTAGTGTTATACCTTGTGTATGATATGCCGTATTCTACGTTTTTTTTCCCCTTTTTTTTGGAATTGTTAGAAGTGTCTTTGTCAATTATCCTCTCTTGGGGTTGGCATGCATTACTATTTTTAAATAGATATACAAATAGGTTGTATTGAACAGGTTAAGGCAAAGGCAGGGAGGGAGTTGGTGTATATTAACAAAAGATGGAGAAGTTTGTAGAAGGAAAAAGGTTTTAAGACGTAATTTAGTTTCTCTCACCTAATATGTAAAAAAATAATAATGTTCAAGTGGAATTTTGATGATAACTTCAATCTTCATGTGTCGAGTAATCCATTTTTTTTTCTTACAAGAACTGTGCA
>NC_051419.1:2706932-2707288 GCF_015228065.2 Penaeus monodon
GGTAATGCAAATACGACACAGTATGGAAATAGTTCGTATTGTAAGTATGATCAGTGCAAAAAAAAAAAAGAATGAATATGTTTCCCTGCTTATTGAATTTTGGGTAAGAATGAGAGATGAGATGAGTTTGATTACAGCATCTGCTTATGTAAAACTTAATTTTGGTAGTTGAAAGCTGCAGTAAACAAAGATATATATATTAAAAAAAAAAAAAGTACTGCGCCATCTTAAAGTGTCTGACATAGTTGGTGAGACATTTAACATGTTAAATTCTATTATTGTACAGATTATGTAAATTTTAGAGTGTGAGTAAATTTGGATATACCCTGTATATATTGTATTCTAAAAAAAGAAAA
>NC_051419.1:2707407-2707471 GCF_015228065.2 Penaeus monodon
CAGAGTTTTCAGGGACTCAAAAAAATTTCTGTATAGTCATATTGCCTTCATTTGTTTCCTGTTG
>NC_051419.1:2707527-2708018 GCF_015228065.2 Penaeus monodon
TTTTTTCATCTTCATGGGACTTTGTGACCTTTCTTCCCCTAAAACGAAAAAAAAACTTTGCTTTTTTGAATGCCAAAGGAAGCAGAGTTTTTTTTTTCTTTTCATTTTCCTAATCTTGTAAAATGTTAATATAAATCTGTATATTTAATTACATATGGCTTTAGAGGAAAACACTGGTCTAACGATAGTTATTAAATAATAACTCGAACGTCATTTGCACCGCATTGTTATATTGAACAAGTTAAAAAAAAAGTAAATCAAAATGTCCAAGTTTTAACAAGAATGAAATTGTGCCAAATTGAAAAAAACAATATATATACACATCAAGCAGTTTGAGTTGATAAGCAGTGTTTCCCTATTTATTTAAATAAGTCACAGAATCACACTTTAAGCCTGTACTCCTTCTCCTGGGTTTTATACATTGCTGTTTTCTATAAAGGTACAATGACAGTGACTTAAACAAGATATATAACTAATTACTATCCACTCTG
>NC_051419.1:2708046-2708754 GCF_015228065.2 Penaeus monodon
GAGAAACAATTTTTTTCCCTCTCTCTATATTCTTTTTCACACGAAGCCATCCTCTCCCCATTCTTATCACTTCATTTGTTATTATTATTTGTAATTTATTGTGTTGATATTTTTCCCGCCATCAAATCATTAACCTGTTTTTGTGTCTATTTTTTTTTTATATATATCTCGTACTTATTATCATTCTCCATTTTAAAAAAATCTTTTCCTACCCTTCTTTGTAATTTTTATCCTTTCCTGATCATTCTATATATATTTTTGAAATGTTATTTACTCTCTCTGGCCTTAATCATTCTCCATATATTTTAGAAATCCATATGCAGTCATTCTCTCTTTCTATATATATATATTTTTTAATCTATGTCCAACAAGTTTCCGTATATCTATATTTTTATCCTTAGAATCATTCTCCAGATATATTTTTTATCATTATCCACTCGTTCTCCATTCACACATTCTTTATCTAGCATTCTTCCTCTCCCGTCTTTTATTTTGTCTTGCCCTCCATTCACACCCTTTTTATCTAGCATTCTTCCTCTTCCCTCCTTTTATTTCGTCTTGCTCTCGTAGTCCCTTAGATGTCGCTGCATCGGACCCTTGTGTCTGTAATGGACAAATACTCTACCTTCAAAAATAAATGTGACCTACAAATGAAATGTGGAGTTTTATTTACAATCTTTTTGTGTGTGATTTAATTTTTTTTTTCCA
>NC_051419.1:2708838-2708934 GCF_015228065.2 Penaeus monodon
GCACTTGGGTATGGGTATAAGCAATTAGGGGTACCGTCCCCCCCCCCTCCCAAGATTCTGTTTGCCCCCACAAGGTCTGCTTTGCCTAAAAAGGGA
>NC_051419.1:2709081-2709402 GCF_015228065.2 Penaeus monodon
CTCTTGATTGTACTCTGCTCTTTGACCCCCCCCCCCCTTGCCCCTCCCCAAGTTTAAGCTGAAATGATGTAAATGGGTAAAGAGAGGAAAGAGAAAATGAATAACAGTATGGAAGATGGAGATAGGAAATGGATGGATAAAAGTGAGAAAAAAAGATAAAGAGCAGGATATTGACAACAAGGAGAGAGAACCAAAAGATATGTAGAAAATGTATTTAAGAATTAATAAAAAAAAGATAAGCATGTACTCTGTATATAAATATTGCAGATGTAAGTAGTATATTGCAAGCTAGAAAAATGATAAGAATATACAAGTTCTTTC
>NC_051419.1:2710780-2711010 GCF_015228065.2 Penaeus monodon
TCCTCCCCCTCCCCCGTTTGAGGGACTCCTCCCCCCTCCCCCGTTTCAGTGACCCCTCCCCCTCCCCTTTTGGGACTCCCCCCCCTCCCCCGTTTCAGTGACCCTCCCCCCCCCGTTCCATGACTCCTCTCCCCCCCCCCTTTTTCAGTGCCCCCTCCTCCCCCGTTTCAGTGACTCCTCCCCCTCCCCCGTTTTAGTGACTCCTTCTCCTCCCCCGTTTCAGTGACTCC
>NC_051419.1:2711480-2712068 GCF_015228065.2 Penaeus monodon
ACCCTTCCCCCCCCGTTTCATAATGCTCCCCCGTCCCCGTTTGAGTGCCCCTTCCTCCCCCCCCCCCGGGTCCAGTGATCCCCCCCCCCCCCGTTTGAGTGACTCCTCCCCCTCCCCCGTTTCAGTGACTCCTCCCCCTCCCCCCCGTTTCAGTGACTCCTCCCCTCCCCCGTTTCAGTGACTCCTCCCCCTCCCCCGTTTCATTGACCCCTCCCCCCCCCCCCTTTTTAAAGTGACTCCTTCTCCCCCCCCGTTTCAGGACTCCTCCCCCCCTCCCCCGTTTCAGTGACTCCTCCCCCTCCCCCCTTTCAGTGACTCCTCTTCCTCCCCTTTTTCAGTGCCCCACTCCTCCCCCCCCCGTTTCAGTGACTCCTCCCCCCTCCCCCTCTTCCTCACTGATTTCACCCTGACAACTCCGCTCGTGCCAGTGTTTCAGTATAATTGATATTCCAGAATGTCTTTCAGAAGACATTTTGTAAGACTTAGGGACGAGTTACCTTACGATACGAAACTTTTTTTTGTACTAAAAAAAGAGAAAAAAGGAAAAAGATGAAAGATGTAGGTATGAATTCCATATATTGTAGGTAT
>NC_051419.1:2712585-2712800 GCF_015228065.2 Penaeus monodon
ATCATTTTTTTTTCTTTTGTGCAAGAACTATAGAATGAAGGTTATAACTGTTCTTTCCAGACAACCATTGCTCTATTTCCCAATAAACTTCCTTTTGTGAGTACGCTGGCAATGAAATGAATTCTTATGAAACAAGATATGCTCTTTGACGTTTGTCCTAGAATAAAAGATGAGAGGAAAGAATAAAAGAGAGAAAGAACAACTTGCTATTATCT
>NC_051419.1:2712853-2712998 GCF_015228065.2 Penaeus monodon
CTGATTATTATCCTGTCGCGGTCGGTTCATCAGCATACTAATGTACCCTATTTTGTCATTTCATTTTTTTAAACCTTTTTTTCTAAAATCATTTTCAAAAATATTCATTTCGATCGAAAAAATTCCCAACCCCCCCCCCCTCCCT
>NC_051419.1:2713026-2713396 GCF_015228065.2 Penaeus monodon
GATTTTGCCTCGCGTTCGCTTCCCAAAACCGGGATTAATTTTTCACGGCGGGGGGGCCAAAAGGGAACAGCAAATTATCCCCCCTCGTTTTCCTGGTTCTAAGCTTTTTTTCCATTGTTCCTGCTTGGCACGTGGAATGCATCTTTATTTGCTGATTCTCTGTATCGAAAGAGAGAGAGAGAAAAAGAGGATCTCAGTCCCCAGTGGATCGCAATTGGAAATAAACCAAATCTGAGAGAGCTTCAAGAAGACTCCTGCGCAATTGCCGATCTGAGTCCTTTGTGGATCGAAGTTAAAAATATGCATATACGGTATATACAGGAAAAACTGCATGACTCCTGCACGTAATTATTTTACATACTTATAAAAT
>NC_051419.1:2714046-2714213 GCF_015228065.2 Penaeus monodon
GGAGGAAGCAAGTTGAATCTGGAGTCAAGGTACAGAGGAATGACCTTTACGAACAAGCGAGAGAAGAAAGAAAGAGAGGAGAAGAAAGGAGAAGAAAGGAGAGGAAGAGGAAGCGATTGTCGATTCGAACGAGGCATCCGGGCGGAGAGAAGGGAAGCTGCTTCTTT
>NC_051419.1:2714868-2714963 GCF_015228065.2 Penaeus monodon
TCTTCCACTGGCGACCAAAAGCACAGAAACCCAAACAACAGCAATCAATTTAACCCAAATCGTCAGTGCAAAGCGTCCCCCGCATTAAGTATCCA
>NC_051419.1:2715000-2715148 GCF_015228065.2 Penaeus monodon
TCAATGGTAATTACAGGGGAGACTACAGCACACACAAGAGAACTACAGCAGATCCATACATTACAGGAAAATGCAGAGGGGGAAGTTTTACAAGGGGAGGGACGATATCGAGCGCGAGAGAGACAGGGCGAAGGAAAGGCGATCGAAG
>NC_051419.1:2715493-2715768 GCF_015228065.2 Penaeus monodon
ACAGTCACGTGAGGTTGTGTCTGGTAGTCCTCCTGTCTCTGTGATGTACAGTGGTAGTGTTTTCCCGTGTTTATTGTGTCTGTCTGTGTCTTTTTCGTGTCTAGGGTGATTTTATGAGTACTTTCTGTTGGGTTTCGTGCTTCTTTTTAAGGAGCTGAGGCTATGGTCCGATTAATGTTTCATTTTGAACGTGGAGATGTTGTTGAGTTTCGATCGAGAAAGATACTGGTATATACACGGATACACACGTGTCTGGACTCACCTTCCCTCTCTTG
>NC_051419.1:2715894-2715970 GCF_015228065.2 Penaeus monodon
AAGGAAATATAAAATACCTTTTCACCTAACTGGTCTCTTTACTGGCCTTGTTAATAACAAACGAAATATTTAATTT
>NC_051419.1:2716062-2716852 GCF_015228065.2 Penaeus monodon
TCATTTCTTTCACTCTCTTTCATTCGCTTCTCTCCCTTTTTCTCCATTTTCCTTCGTTTTCTTCTTCCCCGAAAGAGACTTTTCACGAAGGGTTAAATTCAGAGGCTCTTAAGAACTGTTACGTCGAAATTCCATGACTTGTGATTACGGTGAAATTAACTGCTGGTGTTGTTAGAAATAAAAAGTAAATGATAAGGGTGAGCCTATTTTGCAATCGTTCAAAGTGCATCCTGAATTCGGATTCGAGACTGAAATAGCAACATTGCAAGGCTTAGAAGAAAAAAAGGAAGAAAAAAAAGGAAAAAAAAAAGAAAAGTGAAAAATTAATTGATGAAAATGGAGGAAAACTGAGTTCTTCATAGGATGCCATTGCAAGGCACAGTTGCCAATTCGTCCTTTCTTTCACTTCGTTGATGAGGGACCCTGAGTATAAAGAATAAGACACCAAGAACTCTAAAGGTAAGATGTAACCAAAGTATTTTCTGTTTATTTATTTTTTTCTTGAAATTGAATGACAGGAAATATTTTAATAGCGATCAGACTAAATATCTAACATTTGTACGTTTATAATCATCTGTGTTATTCCCTGATTCTCACTTATCTTGTTTTTTCTTAATGTTTGTCTTTGGTAACTTCTCTTTCGCTTCCTACTTTCGCCTAAATATGTGTTATAACCTCCTTATCGCTTTGTTAGCATCGGTTATGTTTTTTTTCTGGAAGGTAATCAATCACCTTCTGTGTCGCAGACTGAAGTTTCATTAATGGATGAGCTTTATTTAATCGATGAGTT
>NC_051419.1:2717702-2717889 GCF_015228065.2 Penaeus monodon
CCGCCATGGTAGCACACTCTCCCTGACATTTATCAACAAAGATGCCGAAAATGTGCTAAGAACAATTATTTTTTTTCTTATTTTTTTGGCTTGAAGATAACATAAACCCTGAATTGGCTCTTTAGGTCTTCTTCAAGACGATTTACCCCGATTAGGGAATTCAACATATGCCTTGAAATGCATGTCC
>NC_051419.1:2720595-2721053 GCF_015228065.2 Penaeus monodon
TCACAGGCCTGCACTTCGAGTTAGCACTATACAAAAGGCAGGAAAAAAATCCAATAGCAAAATCCAGATCGGGCGTTATGGAAATTTTTCATAGAAAACTTTCAGGTCCCCTTTTTGTCCCCCTGAAAATTTCATTTTCATAAGTTGTCTCATATGACGTCAAAACATAGTAAACATCGCTCAAAATCTTTCACATTGCAAAAACGTATTGATCAAAGCATTGTCTATGATATGCAAACATAAAATTTATCTTCTGCACAAAGTGACTCATGCTCCCGATATGGCATGAGCGTGAGCGGCTGGTTACTTCCATTTTCCTGTCAGAAGCAGTTGGGCAGGCGTCTAAGCTCTCATATTTAGGTAGTCTCTAGCCCTATGATCTGTTTGATAGTAGACAAAGAGAATGAGGAAAAGAGGGAGGGCTGGGTGTGTGAGTGAGGTAAGGGAGATGGACACAG
>NC_051419.1:2724345-2724590 GCF_015228065.2 Penaeus monodon
CCTCCCCTTTCCACCTACGTGCCAGACTGATTATGACGCAGCCTTAAATCATTCGTGAAGGATCTTACGTCAACGAGAATCACGTTAGGGTAAAGGAAGGCGATTTCTGGAAGCCGTAAATCTCGTTTTGAGGGAAAAGAGAGGCTAATAATCTAAGATGAAAAAAAGAGTAGAAAAAATGAGAACAGAAATGATGAGGTTAATGAGGAAATGGAATGAGGTTAGAGGTTGAGAGGAGAGGGAGG
>NC_051419.1:2725669-2725798 GCF_015228065.2 Penaeus monodon
GGTAGAGTAAGTAAGATAAGGTTTATGAACAATAACATTCTTTATAGACGAATCCAAACTGACCTTTCTCACGAAGAAACACACGATGCGTGTCACTGCCCATTAGTACAGTATGAAGGCTTACATTCT
>NC_051419.1:2726115-2726462 GCF_015228065.2 Penaeus monodon
CCAAGAATATTTATTCTTGTTTTCGTTTGGTGATATCAATATACGTATAAATATTTTTTCTCTTCCAATAATATTCATTGCGTTGTTCACTTGTTTCTGAAAAGGACAAGGCCGTAGTTTTAAGGTTTAACACTGCCATTTACACAGGATACAAACGTGCATTAGACTTGCGCGAAAAGGATGAAAGTGGATGACAGGTCGATGTGGATGACAGGTTAATGCGTGCATGTGGAAGATTTACTTACTGAATGAAAGGAGAAATGAGTTACTGAGTATGTGACGCATAGAGACAGATATATGCACATACAGAAATGTGTATGTTTATATGTAATTGTGAAGGGGGAAAT
>NC_051419.1:2726538-2726882 GCF_015228065.2 Penaeus monodon
CAAATAGATAACCACCCATTAATCCCCCACCCCACCCTCCCACAAAAAAAACACCAAACAACAACAAAAAAACCCCCACCCTTCCCAAAACCCTAACATCGCCTCCCCCACGACACCACCTCCCCATGACGTCACGGCGACCACGTGTTGTTGTTGTGGTCCCGCCCGCCGCCAGGCCTCCTTCGTGAGCGGGGAGGTGCGTGCGTGGGCAGGAGGCCAGACGCATGTGGGTTGCGAACGGCCTTCGACGCTTGAGCGAGGCGGTCGGAGAGAAAGGAAGGGTTTTTGTTGTTGTGATAAGGTTGTGGTAGAGAGTAAAAAGAGAAAAAGTGTGATGCGTATTT
>NC_051419.1:2726908-2727152 GCF_015228065.2 Penaeus monodon
ATAATTGGGAGAGGAAGTAAAATAAAGGTTTGTCGAATTTCATGGTGTTTTGACATTTTTTTTTCGTGTGGTTTTCTTGGATATATATTTTTTTTCGGGAAAAGGTGAGATTAAGAAGGAAGAAGAAGGAAAAATAAAGAAACGAGAAGAGAAATAAAGAACGAAAAAAATAGGAAAAGAACACACATAATACATTTTCTTTTCCATTTTTAAACCTCTCTTAGTGATACTCAAGAAATCCACA
>NC_051419.1:2727223-2727298 GCF_015228065.2 Penaeus monodon
TTAAGAAATAACAGTTCAGCATCATTATCGTCTAATAAAACAGAAGACAACAACAAGATTATGAATCGACGCAGG
>NC_051419.1:2727603-2727826 GCF_015228065.2 Penaeus monodon
ACGAAACAAAACTACATATTTTGCCAAATTTACGACCAACTCATGGCGGCCAAAATCACACCATGAGGCAGAATTACGAATTAATTTTCGTGATGATGGGATAATAGTTTTAAATAAAAGTTGTGATGATAATAATGGTGACACAAAATCAGTCACAAATAATGGAGGTACAACTGATGCAATAAGTAATAACTATTAAAAAACATCGTTATTATGCAGAGAT
>NC_051419.1:2729654-2729875 GCF_015228065.2 Penaeus monodon
GATATTCTACCCTGTCTATTGCAACTAAAATAATGGATTCTTATATCTTATCTCAAAACTTATTACTGCAATAAACAGCATTTTAACATCATAACACTGTATGTTAATACTACTATTCATGTGTCAGAATTGCTATTATTGATACTATTATTACCATAACTACGAAAAGACAATAGTACATATAACTTTTATTTATTTGCCTGCAGATCCCCCCCCCCCCC
>NC_051419.1:2730038-2730405 GCF_015228065.2 Penaeus monodon
TATGTCTACCATCGCCATATCCACAAATCTACGGGATATAAGTCCACTACTATTTTTTTTTTTTTTTTATCCCCCTCATTAATTCCAAAGAACCATCTCAATGACTTGCAAGATAAGGTAAGGCATTTAAGGCTTAGCTCGACTTACCTGGTCATGCAATCCGAGCTCCACTGCATGACGCAACCCGGCCGGGGTGAGCATTAGCGAATGGACGAATAAATTTTTGGATATTTCCGTGATTTTGCTGGGAATGGATGGCGTTTTTGCCGCATTTTTTGAGCGTGGAATGGAGCCGGAATTCGGTCTAATCTCGAGCGTCATAACAATGCATGTTTGAACGGACGCATGGGTACGTTAACTCCCTTAA
>NC_051419.1:2730882-2731161 GCF_015228065.2 Penaeus monodon
ACTGATTACTAGATTTAAGTAAAGGAAGGCCACACACTTGCCAAATAAGTGGGCAAATGATTTCCCAAATCGACCGATTTAGAAAAAAAATATTTGCCGACTGAGAGAGGACTTTAATGGCACCCCCCCCCCCCTCCCTCCTCAGTGCCACCCCGCCAAAAACATTCTCTTGTCCCAAATTAACAACAATTAGAGGAATGACATTTCGAATTTCCGATGATTCTTTCCTTCGCTTTAAACTTCATCAGAATATCGTTCGTCAAGGGTCTTTGCAAAGTT
>NC_051419.1:2731428-2731586 GCF_015228065.2 Penaeus monodon
GAGCACCTTTCCTTCCCCCGCTCTCTGCCACGTCAACGTGCGACTCAACCATCCTCACTCGACTCGCCCTCGATTCGACTACAGAGGATCAAAAACCATTGCTTCGTACGTAATTAACTCGAATCCTTGAGGTTATTAAATCTAAACGAATGTTAAGG
>NC_051419.1:2731608-2732185 GCF_015228065.2 Penaeus monodon
CGAAGTTTATTTACGCTATTACACTAGGTTATAACATAAAATTCCCGTCGACTTGAAGGGGTTTGGAAACTCCGCGAACGAGTCATAAGCTGCGTGAAGAGGATCTCTTAGGAAGATCGAATCCAGTACCGCAATGCAGGTCAGGCTTCGATACTGCCTCGTTTATTAGGATAAGATCGGATCTCGATGCTCTTTTTTTCTTTTTCTTTTTAATTCTCGATATCTTCAAGATTTCTGAATGTTGGAGTTATGCGTTTACGTAATTTATAAGCTGTGAAGTAAATCATGTAGATAACAGTAAACAAGCTGCAGATTTAGATTTTAATTGAAGATATATATTGCTGCATAATTATTGTATTTGTAATTTAGTGATATAATCATAGATAGTGTTATCTGCATGGATTAAGTTCGTTGCAGTTTAATCACCGAACTTACTGCATATGTAGTCATATTTTCACTATTTTTATGAAGTTAAATATGCTTAGATTCCATTAGAATATACAAGTATGAAGGAGCAGTTCAGATCATAGTCGGAGCAAAATGAATGAATTAAAAAAGTGATTCTTTCTCTGTCTGT
>NC_051419.1:2732456-2732881 GCF_015228065.2 Penaeus monodon
ACCCCCGCCCCCCGCCCGAACACACACACGCAATCAATGATTAGCTAATAACATGAAAAGCTGCTGTACCTGAGGGAAAAAAAAGCTTCATGAATGATAATAACCCATTTTTTCTCTTAATAGCGATAAATAGTTCTTGTTTTAACCGCCGCCAACGCTTCCGATGCGGGGGAAATACGTCAAGATTTTCTACTCTTAATTAGCATATTTTGCGGATTTTCTGATTTTTGTTTTCTTTTTTTTTTAGGAATCGTCTGAGATTTTTTTTTCTTTCATGATCGTCTATTTTTTTATTTATTTATTTAATAAGTGCTTTATTTCTCTCTTGTTTTTTGTTTTTGTTTTTCTTTTTTTGGGGGGGTTGTTTTTATTCATTTTTTTATTTATATGAATATATTGTTTAATGCGTATATGTGTCGTCATGG
>NC_051419.1:2733223-2733414 GCF_015228065.2 Penaeus monodon
CTCTCTGATTATGACATATATGTGCGTGTCTGGGCGTACAGTTCCCTTAACACAACACAGGTTTTACCACAGTCATGTCAGGGTATAGATTATTCAGGATTATATCATTTCCCGCATCATCAGAATTTTTTTCCCTGTTAATAATCTACCTCTATCTATCTACCTGTCTCCTCTATTCCTATAAGGCCTTT
>NC_051419.1:2733903-2734289 GCF_015228065.2 Penaeus monodon
TTAGATTTATGTATACGTACGTGTGTTTATGCATATTATTATCGTAGTACATAGCTCTGACAAGTAACCTGAGCAAAACTTTTATCACAAGGATCCCTTCCTTGCGTCGGCGTTACAGTCTTTCACTCGTTTTAATGTCATGTTATATGATATGGCGCTGCATAAGTTAGGGTTCTCTGTGCATAAGCAAAGGGGAGATCATGCACAACAAAAGCGAGGAAACCTGTGCATGAAGTCTGATATAAATCATAAAGAGTTTCGTCAAGGAGGTGAAAGGGATCGTGAGGGTAAAGGAATCTGGCTTTGTTATCGGCATCACCGTGGTTTTTATATACTTGATCACACTAATAATCATAAATGACTTCGTGGAAAATGACAAGATTGAT
>NC_051419.1:2735091-2735223 GCF_015228065.2 Penaeus monodon
CAGATGGAAATTCAAAGGACTAAGCTTTGTTGAAGCAGAAAAAATCACAAGCATTAAATTCTTTTCCACAGAGAATTGGATCCTTTGTGTTATACTTTATGTGGATAACACGAGGTTTTGTCGATCTATGTC
>NC_051419.1:2735373-2735805 GCF_015228065.2 Penaeus monodon
ATTTACTCCTCTTTCTTTCCTTGTGTCCTCTCCCCCACCCCCATAACATCTCACTTACAGTCCAAATAATACGTTGAAACCCTCAACATCCAGCTTCACATTTATCAAAATTTCCACTCCAATATACCCCTTAGAGAACCCAGATCCACAGCTACAATCTCATCCCCACCCACACTGTAGTCTAGCACTTTAGAATCCACATCATATCCGCTTTACTTTACCCCCCTCCCTTGTCTGTTTCCTTTAAAGTGCATCAGTTTTTGTTTTTCTCTCTCTCTATCTCTACTTATCATATTGCCTACGCTCAATATAGTCTAATTCTCTAGAGTTCATCAGCTTTTTCCCAACACTCTTTATCTCCTTACCTCTCTTTATATTATACTAGCAATCTTCAATTTTGTCTTATTCTTTACAGTAATAAACCGTTCCCAG
>NC_051419.1:2735922-2736350 GCF_015228065.2 Penaeus monodon
CTTACCATACTGCCAGTGTGCAATTTCTTTTTCTTCAGATTTCATCAACCATTCTCATTTACATCATAGCCATCTCTCTCTCTTTACCTTACTATCAACCTTCAACCCGCGTCCCGCTCCTCCTCCTTTCCAATCTTCCTGTTCTTCCATATCTTGAAGGTAATATTACTCTATCTCATTTTCCTTTGACAAATATTCTCACAGTATCCACTAGTACCCTGCCGGCCGACATTACCAGCGAAGGCCGACTGTATTATATAGAAATCCAGTGTTGTGTTCGAACTGGCAATAAAACAAATAAAACAAATAAGGGAAATAAGTGTAATTGCATACGTAAAAAAAAACTTTATTGATAAATAGTTCTCGATAAAATAAACGCCAATAGGAATTGAATTAAATAGTATGCTTGATCCGGCACACGTGTTGAA
>NC_051419.1:2736408-2736606 GCF_015228065.2 Penaeus monodon
GGAATACTGTAAGGATATGATGTAACCTTGTTGTTGGACGAAGGCTAAACCGTGCTAATTCCGTTGTATATGTAACAGGAAACGGGCGAGAGGTATGTGCGATCATTTGCCTTCAAATTACAGTGTGGTTACTATTGAATGTTATATAAGATTAGACGAATAGATGGATTGATCAGAGGTTGATGTACAATATCTAAC
>NC_051419.1:2737233-2737614 GCF_015228065.2 Penaeus monodon
TTTTATTTATTAATCTCTTTCTATAGAAGGAGATTGCTAAATAAATGGACTGATGTTTTACAGATAGAAGGATGTAAAAACAACGTTTTTTGTAAAGAAAAGATGAACGAAAAAAATGGTGTTAAGCAAAATCTTTGATAAGGAAATACTTTGATTGGTAAGAAAACTAACAACTACACTGATAGGCAATTAACAGGAATCAATTAAGCCAACCAACAGAGGAACAGAGAAACAAGGAAACAAACAAAAGAACGTAAAAGATGCAGAAAACAAGGACATATGACGTTTTTTCTTCTCTTTCATTTCCTTTATCTTTCCATATATATGTATGTTTTTATTCCATTTACGTATTCATCTGCTTCATCTATACATTTGTCTTCC
>NC_051419.1:2740723-2740868 GCF_015228065.2 Penaeus monodon
GGATAACCGTAAAATAATAGATAAGGAAGATGTGCCGACGGGATGAAACATATACCGTGCTATCTCCGTGTTATCTCTTTTTTCCTTCATCTCTTTCCTCCCGTTTTTTTTCTCTTCCTTAAGAAATTTCCTTCGTAATTTTTGG
>NC_051419.1:2741491-2741730 GCF_015228065.2 Penaeus monodon
TCCTTTTAAATGACACCGGTCGCATAATTCAAGTAAATGAAATCTGTAATATATGCGATGACGCCAGACACCTCCCCCCCCCCCACACACAAAACAACAACATTTCTTTAAAATTACTTCGGCGATTATCATAATCTACTTATCTATGCTTAAAATGAGGAAGAGATTTGCATGTTGCATAATCGCCCTCAGGATGCTGATTATCTGGATCGTCTTTTGTTGCTTCCTGTTATCCGTGT
>NC_051419.1:2742534-2742645 GCF_015228065.2 Penaeus monodon
TCTCCGGTGGCGTAAAACTGAAATTGGTGAAAGCGTTAAATGTGTAACTCTGATAAACATTATAACGAAACCATAATGACAATGGTAATCTGTATTATCATAATGGACTTT
>NC_051419.1:2743291-2743486 GCF_015228065.2 Penaeus monodon
CGTTTTCCCCTGGCGCGTCGAACGAAGCGAAAAAGAGAATCACCAATATCTACGAAAAAAAAACAACCTCACTAAAATGGACTCCGAGTGATATCTGTTTTCTCTCTCCTGGAAAAACGATAATTTTTTTCCACGTCATTTTACTGTGTGTCGAGCGCGATTGCCGCAAAAAAATCTATATTTTCTGATACCCTT
>NC_051419.1:2743886-2744335 GCF_015228065.2 Penaeus monodon
TAGTGGAAAAAACAATATTAGTACGTTTCATCATATATTAATGCGTATATATCTAAAAGTGATTTTGTAGAAAAAAAAATTGTTTGCATGAAATACAATATTATGCAACATACCATCGTAGCGTTATGGTATTGTTAACATCCACTCATTGCAAATGCCTGACAGGTGGAAGAAAGTTTAACATTCCTATCAGATTTCTAGGAGCATTTTCCATGTAAATAATGACCGAATGCTTCTTGGAGGTAACACAGTCGTTAAATAATGTAGAAGGTGTGGGATATGCATGGTTGGTAAAGAGGTACCGCCGTATCGTAAGAAAGTTTGTGATAACAGACTGATAACTCACCTTGTTTCTAACACTGCATTATTAGTAACGATCTCCTGTAATAAATTAGGTAGTGTTTAATATTATTTTATTAGCAACTTGTAAAATTATCCAATATGCTCGT
>NC_051419.1:2745072-2745359 GCF_015228065.2 Penaeus monodon
AAACCGCGAAGAGAAAATGCTCCCGCAGCCCTCTCTCCCTCCGCCGGCTTCGATTGCCCGCAGGTAAACACTAACCTCCCGCTTTCCTTCCGCTAATCTCATCGCGCGCTCAGATAAGACGCTCCTCAAGAAAGCTGTATGAAAGTGGTTGCGGAAATCTTGTTACTTTGTTGACAACTTTATTAGCTCTTCGCTTTTACCATATCCGCGAGGAGAAATTGAGGACAGAAGAGCAAACACTGGCAGCGTGATTTCGTCCCCCCCCACCCCGCACCCCATCACCGTGA
>NC_051419.1:2745399-2745555 GCF_015228065.2 Penaeus monodon
TTATAGCGATGTTTGTTTTATTGCCGAATAAAGTCGGTTTGAAAAAGGCTGCTATGGAGGGAGATGTACGTGTCAATAAAAACGTATCTAGTAGTATAGAAAAGTATATTTATTTAGCTATCTGCCTGTTTGTTTCTGTCTCTGTCTCTCTCTCTT
>NC_051419.1:2745949-2746235 GCF_015228065.2 Penaeus monodon
CATCCTCATCATTATAATAATAGCAGGAACATTTCCGAAAGAGAGAGAATGTTACCGTGGCGACGCGTGGGAGCATTTCCTCGTGTGCCTGCTTTTGCGAGTGTTTGTATTCCTCTGTTTATTCAGGGAAACGTGCGTGTGTCTCCGTGAGTTTTTTCACTCAGTTATGTGTGTCTGATTACAAAGCTCACGGTTAGTATGAGTCAACATAAGTAAGAGGAAAATAAGGTATAGATATGTCCTTTTTTCTTCTTCTTATTCATTTAGAATTTGTGGTTTGGAAATA
>NC_051419.1:2746278-2746443 GCF_015228065.2 Penaeus monodon
ATTAATCTAAAGGCATGAAGGTTAGTAGGTTTTATGTACGAGTTTATACATACAATAGTCTTTACACATGCAGTAGAGGACAGTCACTTTAGGAATTACAAATCATCAAGCTTTACCTGGCAGTTTATTTAATAAAAAGGAGAATTGTGATAACTATCCTAACTA
>NC_051419.1:2747504-2747768 GCF_015228065.2 Penaeus monodon
ATAAACACACACGTGTAGCACTCATCCCTTATCAGGATATTAACGAAATCCATTAACAATAATCAGGCGTATCGCCCATTAGCTGTCGTTCAGACTAACCCTTCTTGACGTTTTGTAAAGGGAAAATTTGCATATTAACTCGCTAGTAAATGATTGAATTTCTTGTGATCTTATCGAGAACGCACAGAGGAGAGGGATGGTAATGATAATGATAATGATGTTTGCAGGGAGTGTGGATGTAAGACACTGTTTGTTTGTGGATAT
>NC_051419.1:2749422-2749676 GCF_015228065.2 Penaeus monodon
CTCTTATAAAAAAGATAATCTCTCTCGAAAAAAGATAATATAAGAAAAACAAAAAAGATAAAATTTAACCCGGAAAATAGCCATGGAATTTCTCATCATATCCACACGCAGTATTTCCAAGTCAAAGGACTAGGTACTGCTTAAGAGAAGTTGCGTGACTGGTAACACTGCAGCGGTACGGCTATTGTCATACTGAGAATTTTTTTGACCCTTTGTCTTCAGGTTTTGTATGTCATGTTTATGTAAGTATAACT
>NC_051419.1:2750482-2750636 GCF_015228065.2 Penaeus monodon
ACTTTCTACATCTTTCAACATCTTACATTTGACTTTATTCATCACAGTTTCCATCAGAGTTCATGCAACACAAGGAAGGTAATTATAATAGATAAGTGTTTTATTAATATTATGGATTTGAAAAGTTCACACACTGCCAATTTCGCTCTAAGGC
>NC_051419.1:2752829-2752972 GCF_015228065.2 Penaeus monodon
GCTAAATGATAGCAATATAGCAAAGCATTTCAGAGAAAATCGCGAGGAAAAATGTCATTCTCGAAGTGATTACCTATCATTGCGTTCGGAACCTTGCCTACAATCTACCCACGGCTATGATTCAGAACGCAAACCTTTAGAGA
>NC_051419.1:2753041-2753252 GCF_015228065.2 Penaeus monodon
TACCCGAACACCGACATACTTCAAGTGAAAGGAATATACCCAAAACCGAAGTTATTAGATCAAGAGTTCGATAGTTCGGACAAGGGTATATGTCAGAGGCGGGAAAAACTGTAATCAATGAGGAAATTTCTTTGGCTTCGGACACTCCCAGCGCCTGCGTGATGAGGGAAAATATGATAAAGATAAAGAAAAAGAAGGAATGGCAAGTAAG
>NC_051419.1:2754801-2754996 GCF_015228065.2 Penaeus monodon
CGATATGAAGATGATAATCATGAGGAATACAATACAATTATCCTTGCTTTTATCCTTATTACCTTCATCATGATTAAAAAATATATATACTATTATCATGAACCCCTTTATATACAAATAAAAAATCAACTTTATTCCTCCCTTGCCGAAACGAATTCACTCACCCACAAATTCCAAAAAATCTGCCTCCCCACC
>NC_051419.1:2755028-2755217 GCF_015228065.2 Penaeus monodon
TCTTCAATTTGGCCGACTCTTCAAACAACGACAAAAAGCTTTTCAGTAACAGGTGTTTGCCCGACGATTTTGCCTTCAGATATTTAGGTCAGCGTGGCGGGTGACTGAGCCGACGCTGTGGCTGTGGACACTGACATTTGTGAGGCGTGAGGGATGGAATTAGTGAAGAGAAAAAAAGGCTTATAACTC
>NC_051419.1:2755783-2756637 GCF_015228065.2 Penaeus monodon
GTTATTGGTGCCACAAAGACTTTTAATCCACGCAATGCCCAACAGACTGACAATCTTAGACCAACACACTTATTCCTTAAACCTCAAAAAATGAGAAGGGAGAGGCTGCGATGAGCTCAGCTGAAGGGACACCAGGGTATACCAGTAACCATGGCGATTTATGCACTGAGACTGACCGAGGGAAGAACAGTCACAGCGCAGACGTCAGAAATAGACATATGCTGATGATATGACAGACGCAGAAAAAATATAATATGATATTCAGATGGGCTAATTTTCCAAATGAAAAAAGAAAGCAAAAACGTTCTTGTAAAGTCATTAAAAATATACAAATGTGCTTTCAAAAAATATTTGCAGGCAGCGATATGAAAGCAATATGTGGTTAGCGTTTAGTATGTACCAGATGAATGAATTGGACATAAAACAGATGAATAAATCCGACCAGACTAGCCTTAAGACATTCACTCACGGGCTACCACACTATGCTTTTTTTATGAAAATGTCCCAAATCAGGGAGAATATTTTCAACCGGTAGATAACATTATAAAAGACATTTTCCTCCCAGTCCTCTAGAAGAATGATAATGATAAAAACAAATATAAAACGTAAATACTATCATAAGTAACCTTTTCATTCCAGGCCCTGAGAAAATGTACAAGTGTAACGCTTATAAAAAAAGCAGTGCTGGTATATCCACCACGTCTAGTAAGGATGATCACTACAAACACATCGTCATTAACACACAAACAATAATCAAAACTGTAAAATGACGTCAGCTTCCATAGATTACATTGGCCAACAATATCGAACGTGTGATATGTGACTGAGTAAACAACGGGAACTCAAGTCAACGT
>NC_051419.1:2756993-2757353 GCF_015228065.2 Penaeus monodon
CACGGCATTAAAAAAACTATTAAATCATATTACAGGCTATGGCTTAATCAGAAAGTGGTCACCAGAACATACTCAAGCATATCAGGCCGATATGCATGACGCCCTTACGCTGCGCTGTGGTTCGTCAGCGGAGAGAACAGCAGGGAGAGGTGCTGATGTGAATCAACCTTTGGTGTTAGGGAATGAAGCGCGTAGATGGGAGACTTGCTTGTCTTTCGTTTGCGTTGTAGTGTGAGATGTGGCAAGGAATGTGTTTAAAGAGGTTGGAATCGGGTTAAAAGTGTTTTTTAGGATATTAGACGGAGACGCGTTTATGTAAAGAGTATTCATTGAAATCGGTAATTTTGAAAGCTGTGTCTC
>NC_051419.1:2757431-2757509 GCF_015228065.2 Penaeus monodon
TTCCAAACAATAAATCAATTACCTGTGATATCTTTAGCTTTGATAAAATCTGGACTGATGTCTATTACCTTGGATGCT
>NC_051419.1:2757713-2757926 GCF_015228065.2 Penaeus monodon
ATACCCAACAAACTCAACAACCAGGATGTGATATACAGTCGTTTCCTCTCATAACACACGTTTCTCGCTCGACCACCAAAACCCAGAATTATTCCTCTGTGTGGGATTACCTCGGAGAGTGAAGGCGGCGGAGGAAAAAAATGGAAAATAAAGTGACCTGCGTTGTTAAGTTGTGCATTGATGGTAGCTTAATGGTTGCCTTGAGAAAGCCTT
>NC_051419.1:2758178-2758439 GCF_015228065.2 Penaeus monodon
CATTCTTAATAAGTCGAAAGAACTTTCCAATACCAATTGATTGTTTGACCTCGCTCGCCATGAGAGAAAGCCGACGCGGGAGACTTTTGTTTATTTTTATGATGATACGGTTATAAGATTTGCTTTATTTCCCGCGTTTTTCTTTAGGTTTCCTTCTCCTCTCTCGCTTTTCCTCTTTTCTCGGACTGTCTCGCGCTTTCTCGGACTTCCTCGAATTTTCTCGTTCGCTCACGTTCTGGCGGCCTTTCCCGCGCCTTTCCG
>NC_051419.1:2758470-2759005 GCF_015228065.2 Penaeus monodon
AATCTTTTCCCGCGGTTTCTCTCTCTGTGTGTGTGTGTTTTCCTTTCTCGAACTTTCTCGTTCCATCACTTTTTTTTTCTTTCTCGCGGTTTCTCGTCCTTTCCAGAACTTTCTCGCGATTTCTCGTCCTTTCTTGCGATTCCTCGTCCCTTCTCGAATTTTCTCGCGATTTTTCGTCCTTTCTCGAATTTTCTCGCGGTTTCTCGTTCTTTTAGTTTTCGTTTTTTCTCGCATGCCCTCGTTTTCTCACGTCTTTCTCGAATAATCTCTATTTCTCACGTTTGGTGACTTTTCTCACGTTTTTTCCTCCTTTCTTGCGATTTCCTTCCCTTCCTCGTATGTTTTCATCTTCTTACGTTTCTTTATTCCTTTTTCGTACTTCTCGTCCTTTCTCGCACGTTTATCTTTTCTCACGTATTTTCTTTTGTCTTTCTCGCGCTTTCTCGTTTTCTTTCTCGTCCGTTCTCGCAGTTTCTCGATTCTTGACGTTTTTTTTCTTTCCCTTTCTAAAGTAAAAGTGATTTTAAAGAAGTGA
>NC_051419.1:2760656-2760812 GCF_015228065.2 Penaeus monodon
AGCATTACCGAGCCCAGTAGTCTTTTAATATTCCGACGCACGTCAATTTCGTTGATGCAATAGCTTTTCTCTCCCGAGATATTACAGCCGTAAATTCACGCCCACAGCCCTACGCCCATGCCTAATCCGCCCTTAGTCCTCCCACCTGTAAATGTA
>NC_051419.1:2761233-2761365 GCF_015228065.2 Penaeus monodon
TGAGTCAGTAGAATATCAATCAAGTTCCCATCAACTGTAATTCGACTATTGCTATTCACGATAATGATATTAGTCAGACATACAGGCACGGTCGAGACACGCACAGTAAAGATAACATCCCATTTTCAGTTA
>NC_051419.1:2761785-2762110 GCF_015228065.2 Penaeus monodon
GAAATATTAACCCCCTTACCCCGAAATCCTCAAGCCCGAATGCAAGCCGTAAAGCAGGTAAACACATTTTTCACGACCGCGGCAGAAACACGTTCGAAACATGATCGAGCGAGAGGCAGGCAGACCGATCCAGGGATTAAAACGTAACGGGATGAAGTCAATCTCATTACCCAAGCCAGAATCACTTTACCTTTCCTTCCCAGACGAAGGAAAGTGTATGAAGCATCTATAAAGGGGAAGTTTGGTGATTAAGAACGTCTGCATGGGATATTCGCCTCGCTTCTTTCTGGTGGGTGAGGAAAGGGAGGGAAGGAGAGAAAGAGAA
>NC_051419.1:2762386-2762591 GCF_015228065.2 Penaeus monodon
CATTTTTTTTGGCTGGTCCAAGGATCATGGAGAGAGATCGGTGCCTCGCGCTTCCCTCTCATTATTGTGAGGTATTGGAAGCGAGGATCTGCTCTGCGAGATGAGTCCGAGATGCTTTTAATCGGAGGAAAGATTCGTGGGTGGTGTTACGTCCTGTAATAGACCTTTTGTGTTATCTTGTGCATGCTCTGGCTACCGTTGCTTG
>NC_051419.1:2763951-2764120 GCF_015228065.2 Penaeus monodon
TAACGTCAAGAAACTCGCGTCCTGACTGTCAGAACGCGTTCTAAGACTCGTTTTGGAACAGAAAAGAAAAAAGATATTACGGCGTCGCGTCGACATTGAAGAAAACTAGATAGGTTGCAAGGCAATAAATCCTTTATTTTCTGTTATCTATCTATGTTTATTAAGGCCG
>NC_051419.1:2765827-2765987 GCF_015228065.2 Penaeus monodon
GACGGTAAACTGACACGAAAAAATGACCTCAATACACATGTACGCAGCTTAGCTTACACGGAATTATGCTTTACGTATAAAGTGTTTTTTGTTACTTTTGGATACACTGTTATTAACATTTTTTCATCATGAAGTCATGTAGTGTAAACAGATACCTTCA
>NC_051419.1:2766405-2766513 GCF_015228065.2 Penaeus monodon
CCTTGTTGACACAGCAACATGAAACAGTATTTACCTCATAACTGCATGTCCACTATGTATAGCACATTGCACTAGCGCCTCTGCATTAAAACAGGCGAAAGTCCAGAG
>NC_051419.1:2767688-2767772 GCF_015228065.2 Penaeus monodon
CTTCGCGTCGAACCAAGAAGCGGAGTTCAAGATTACAGGGTTACGTCAAAGTCAAGACTTTTAAAGGAGAAACGGCCTTTGTGC
>NC_051419.1:2769238-2769777 GCF_015228065.2 Penaeus monodon
AATTTGTCTTAAGGATAACGATACATCCCAAGATATCTGGCCCTCGCATCCGTGACGTCACAGTAAATTATCCTAAAATTAATGTAATTCTCCCGTTGTTTTCCCCCGTGTAATCTGAGCTCAAAACCTTGCAATTTATTAATGCTTTGTGTTTTTCTTTCTTTCATATCTCACTAGGCCTATTTACTCTTTCTTTTCTTTTTTATTAGCCTCATAAGTAAGAGGTTTATTTCTCTCTTTATCTTTATAACTCTAAATCTCCTTCTTTTATTTCATCATAAAAAAAGTTTATTCATGCGTCATCGTACTATATATATAATAGAATGATCCTACGAAGATATTTTCGAGACTGATTCAACCAGTCAATCAGTATTCCAAAATTGATATCAACTTTGCATTCTAATCCAGGACCAGAATTCTCTTATGGATGTGCTATTTCCTTCTTATTATCTTGCCGGCTGCCGTAAAATAGATCAAGAAACCAACTTGCTTAAGCTTCTAAGAACTGACGCCAAGCATGAGGTCAAACAGGGTCGTGA
>NC_051419.1:2770259-2770504 GCF_015228065.2 Penaeus monodon
CCTAATGCTGCCCCACATATTCACTGCACTAATTTGGCAATGGTTTGTTGATATGCCTGCAAATGTCGGCGTGGATATTGTAATAAGATTTCTGCCGATGTCTGTGCCTGTTCGTGCGTGCGTCAGGTAATGGGGAAAAGAGGTCTGGCCTGTGATGCAAGCTGATGTTTCACAATATCCTCTTTTTTTACATTAACGTCAGTATATAGCTTTTCCTTTTTGTAAGAAAACTCTTTTCTTGTCTA
>NC_051419.1:2770610-2771025 GCF_015228065.2 Penaeus monodon
ATCTGTTACCTCAAGCATCTGTTTATTCACGTCGTTATGCAGAGGTTACCAATATTTCAAATAAGTCAATATATATTTTACATCGTAGATTCGATATTTTACTGCGTGTCAAAATCACAAAGAGAACTGCGAGTGAAAGTACGCGGAAGTGTCTAAAAGTCGCACTGAACTCTATGAACTGTTCCGGGTAATTCGGTGAATAATTGTCAAGCATTTCGTTATACAAACATCGTCAGCCCGTGGGTTCTGAGAAACGTACCAGGACACAAAGAATCACGAGTCACGAAGGCTATGATTCATATCATGTGTATGTAGTTCATTCATAAAGATAGATTTTTGAGTTTCGTGACATGAATCATGAAGGCGAGGTTTGGATGAGAAGACACATTTCGTTGATTTGGCGATTAGTTTCGGA
>NC_051419.1:2771183-2771936 GCF_015228065.2 Penaeus monodon
GAGAAATATTAGTAAAAATCAAGCTGCCTTGCGCTTGCCGACGTTCACACGTTACGTGTCATAATTTTGGCGGGAAACTCACACCTTTCTCACCATGTAAAAAAAAGCTACTGACGATTCATTTTACATCCAATAAGGCCATAATCATGCACACATTCGCTAAGGGGAGCGAGATATATTAAAAGCAGACTCAATAATTTCTAGAAGTACGAAAGAGAAGAGAAATGATGGGGTTGCGAGCGAGTAAGGTGTCATGGCCGAAACTCGCGTGTCGGCAAAATTATGCAGAAGTTCGCTCCCTGCAGTCTGTCCTTCCGTCTCTCTCCCTCTCCCTCTCATTCTCCAGTAAACTCGATACGAAAAGGATCTTGTTTCTGCCTCTTGTGTAATTTTCTAAAAGTGTTTTTAATTTTTTTTTTGTCAGAAGTGTTCGAGGAAGAATATATCTGGTGTTAAGATGCGCTTTATATCGTGTTGTATTCAATTATTTGACGAGCGTTACTGTTGTTGAATGAAGTAACCGAACTGGGAAAGGCAAGTATTAAGAATATTGTTGTTATTATGAAAATACGTGGAAATTATGATTTTTGTGATATTCTTCTTCGAAGTGTTACCCAAGAAATTGATTTTTTAGTGCTGTTCCTGAGAACTCCTTCGGGAAAGTTCTAATCTCAGTAAGAATTACGAACGTGTACAAAATAACTTATTAACGAAGGGCAGACAGTATATTCACACACGATAAACTAGTGTTAC
>NC_051419.1:2772079-2772661 GCF_015228065.2 Penaeus monodon
CTCATAACCAACACATAAAGCCATCTCCTCACACATTACTCATTACTCATAGAACATTCGCGAAGACTTACTCACGTTGTCCCCGCGGTCTCTGCATCGACCACTTCCGGTGTGACGTCATCATCATCCCGCGACAAGTAACTCACGCTATTTTCTCTCTTATCACGAATTTCATTAGATTTATTACTGTTCATTGTACACCCTAATTATTGTATTTTTTTCTTGCGTTTGTTATTATTATCTTTTCTTTTTTAATTTGAATGTTATCATTATTATTTTCTTTAGCTTTGTATTAGGTTTATTGCTGTTGATTGTACACCTTGATTATTGTTATTTTTATTAAATTATTTTTAGATTTGTATTAGATTTATTACAGTTCATTGCATACAATTATTTAAATTTATATTACGTTTATTTTTATTCTATTTTTATTCTTATTATTCCCAGCTTGATGTTAGAATTATTGCTGTTATAAGTGCATTTTTAAAATTGATATTTTCAAATTTGTATTCTGGTATAATCTGGTTTGGGATCGAAATACATTTTTTTTCTTATAATGGTTTGTGATAATGTGATGTTTGG
>NC_051419.1:2772709-2772833 GCF_015228065.2 Penaeus monodon
GTCCTGCGTTCTGTTTCTACTCCGTTTTTTTTTTAATCCGATTCTTATCCGATATTATATCAGCATTAGAGGAATAATTGTCATAGCTTGTATAACATATCATTGAAACATCTTAGTCTTATGT
>NC_051419.1:2773146-2773248 GCF_015228065.2 Penaeus monodon
GTGCCGGGAACTTAATCAAATGCATAAACAATTGTGTTTGTTCGAGCTTGATGAATCATATATTTTTTTTCTTTGTTAATTCCGGATGCTTTGTATTTGTCT
>NC_051419.1:2773277-2773386 GCF_015228065.2 Penaeus monodon
TTTTTCAAGCCTTTGTTGCTTGATGTAATCTGATATTTTATGTCTTGGGAAATTAACTATATCTTTCGGTTTTATGTCGTTTCCTTTTCAGTCTTGTCTAAGCTTGATA
>NC_051419.1:2773759-2773867 GCF_015228065.2 Penaeus monodon
ATCTCTCAGGCTCGCCTCGCCGTCTCTCACAAATGGATTCACGAAGGATGCAGAAGGGAATCAGACCCTTTGCCCTTTGCCCTTCCTGTCAACAATCGCCCTCGTTTG
>NC_051419.1:2774047-2774232 GCF_015228065.2 Penaeus monodon
TGACACCAGTGAAGGGAGGGGGGGGAGGCACACTGAAAGGCGAAGAGTGAGGGGAGAGAGTGAGGGGAAAGAGCGAGGGGAGACAGCATGACCTCCCCTCTTTCCTGTCACTCTAAACCATGCGGTAGAAGTGATAGTCCCATGACCACAAAATCTCACGAGATATCACAGTGCTTGTTCGTACC
>NC_051419.1:2774295-2774370 GCF_015228065.2 Penaeus monodon
GAAGAAGGAGTGTTATTCTATTTTGCCTTCATATTTATTTCGAATGTTTTTTTTTTATATAATTTAAAGTTATTA
>NC_051419.1:2775342-2777009 GCF_015228065.2 Penaeus monodon
TCCTGGGAATGACTCGTACTGGCCTGGGATTATACAGACGCATGCGAGTTGGTCAGTCGATAACCCTCGTTGTGTCCGGAGTGTTGTGTCGGTACCAGGGGCTTGGGGGAGGGAGGAGAGGAGGGGTAAGGAGGGGAGGAAGGGAGGAGGGATGTGGAAGACAGGGGTGAAGTAGGGAGGAAGGTGAGGGGAGGAAGGGAGGGGTGAGGCAGGGAGGAAGGGAGTGAGGGGAATAAGGGAGGGGTGAGGAGGGGACGAGGGGAGGAAGGGAGGGATGAGGAGGGGAGAAGGGAGGAAGGGGAGGAGGAAGGGAGGATGGGAAGGGAGGGTGGAGGGTATCATGGGGTTTAAAGTAAAGGGGAAAGGGAAGGGGAGGGGGAGTGGAAACCTAGTGGGATAGGGGAGGAGGGGGAGGGGGGTGTAATGAGGGTTAAAGGAAAGGGGAAAAGGGGAGGGGAGGGGGGGCGAGGGGATACCTTGTGGACGCTTATGTCATGCGTGGCTCGTCCAGTTACTCGTTCAGTTACCTCCTGTGATCGTCCATTGTGACTCCAGCGGAAGAATTTTGTACCTGTGATGAGACAATACCCGGGAAATTTTAAAAGATAACTCTTGTGTGTGAACTTAGATAACAAAAATGGGTGTCCCTTGGTTTAATCACATGAAATCGTATGGGGAGTTGCTTTTTAATTACTTATATTGTGAATTGAATTGAATGTTACGGACAACCTCAACTTAAAGGGGAAACAAAAACAGGAAAAAAGTTTTGTGCTTATGAGATCTGATTTTTATTTCGATAAACAGTCAACAAAAATAAAGTAATAGATTATAAAATAAATGCAGATAATCTACAATATCGAACCAAAAGCAGCAACCTCCAAAAAAGTATTTCGGATTGAAGACAGCCTAAACGCGATAGTGAAACACGGGTTTTTGTCCGTAGACTTCAAATCACCACAAATCTGGCTAGTAACGATACAGAAATTCTTCGCTAACGAGGAAGCGAAGATGTACATGTGAACTATACATTTCGAGGCAACAAGAAGAGTCAGGGAACATAAATCACGTGAGAGGTAAACAATTTTCGCCATATTTCAGGGGTAGGAGAGACACGCATGCTGTTCTAAATTGTTGCTAAGAGTTTGTTTACCTTTCTGGTGTGTACACAATTTGTAGAAGCGCATCTTTAATTGTTAGTTTAAGATGATATATTGTAATGTAATTCAGTTATAAGTCAAACATTATTTTTTAATGGAGTAATGGAGCTCAGTCTTTGTCATTACTGGTTATAAAAGGAAGTTCGCTTCTTTCCTCATTTCGCATTTTTGAAATGAAGATTCATGAGGAAAGTTATTGCTTAACATTCAAGCAGAGTAACTGTATCTATGTGAAAATGTTTCTTTTCAATCTCTCTCGCATGAATAATAATAATAAAAAAAATGCAGATATTTTTCATCTTCTTTCCTTTTCGAAATATCTTCATCACTATCAAAGGCACTGAAAGGTCGGTGATTTAAAAATAAATGCTTTTTTTTCACATTACATAAAGAACGTGCGTTGAAAAATACCGTCATCTTTGTCTCCTTTCAAAACAAAAATAACCAATTGCTTTTTGATACAGCCTTCTACGTGGGCAATAAGATCACAGCGGTCTTATGCGAGCGTTT
>NC_051419.1:2777559-2777734 GCF_015228065.2 Penaeus monodon
CACTATCATTTTCAACCTTTTTTCTCTCCTTCTAAGAATTAGTGTGGCGGTTTCTGAGTGAGAGATGAGTCTATTGTTGGGTTTTCCGTGAGGCGACTCAAAGACAACGTGGGCAGTAAGAGCATTGTGTGGGGTAGCTCTTTATGTGAATGGAAAGCTCTTGATGCCATTTGAG
>NC_051419.1:2778307-2778626 GCF_015228065.2 Penaeus monodon
AGAAAAAAGAAAAGAAAAAAAGAACATTAGCGATTACTTTTTTAAATAATGAAACCTTTTGCCATATTGTTTTCAGAAATATTGCCACTTTAACCCTACGAGTTGCTACCATTTTGCAACATTGCGTCAACTACTGCATCGCGCTTCATTTTGTATAAGTATATCGCGTGCCAATATGTGTCAACAGTTATTACTTCATAAATTTATTCTGCAATTGCTTTCCATCATTTTAATACGATTGCTGGTGACTCGGCTAGTACTAAAATTCCCTAGTTGGTAACCGTTCGTGTAATTCTCTTAATGCTGCGGTCTGTGACAG
>NC_051419.1:2778826-2779029 GCF_015228065.2 Penaeus monodon
CGTAAAAGTCTATTGAAGTGAACTGTATTTAATATTATGTACATATCATTTTTCTTTTCAATTAAATTTCGTAAACTGATTTCCAATGGGAATTGAGGGCAGTTTTCCTAGATTTACATGGTGTACATATTATATATGTTATTAGCCTGTCCAGCAATCAGTAAGTTACATCTTTTCTAATGAAATAAGAACATACTTTATTC
>NC_051419.1:2780039-2781429 GCF_015228065.2 Penaeus monodon
GCATGAACCGAACCTCGCGCCGAGCCAGTAACAGGATCCTCCCCCAGGATGGCCGGCGGAGCGAAGGCGGGGCTGCGGAGGGTGAAGGCCGCCCACGTCCTGCGGCGCTGCTTCACCCTTAAGGACCCGCCCGCGGCCGCCTTCGCAGACGATGCCGGCGGGCGGCGAGTGGTGAGGGCGGCTTCGGTGGAGGAGGCGTGGGTGTCCCCGTTCGAGGCCGACGGCGAAGCGGACATGACGGCGGCGAAGAAGTCGCGGCGGCCGGCCAGGCACTCCGCCCCCTCTTCCAGGTGCGCCTCGACGCCTCCGTCCCCGGGCGCGCCCGCGGGGGGGAGGATGCGCAGGGAGGCGTGGGCGGGGCCGGCAGGAGTCCAGAGCAAAGTCGAGAGCCTTGAGACGCCCGCGAAGCCCGCCAAGACCAGGGCCCACGCCCGACCCAAGAGCTGCGTCACTCCCGTCTCTTCCCACCAGGCGAAGGCCGAAGAAGGCGACGACGCAGACGGCAGTAAGGCGCCCTCCACTCCCAAGGCCAAGAGGCGGTCCTCCAAGCGCCTCCCGGAGGACCCGCCGCCCGCGCCGCCCACCCCCAGCATCCAAATCAAGATCTCGAGCGCGGAGGAGACGCAGGCGACCCTCCCGCCTCCTTCGGTCCCGGAGCAGCCCCCGGCGCCTCCTGCGAGCGATAAACGCCCCCCGCATACGCAGAAGGAGGGTCCGACGGAGGCGGCCGTCAGAACCAAGGGCGACCTCGAACCGTACGACGGGCTGAGCGTGCAAAAGGCTCCGATCCTGCCGCAGGCGTCGAAGAGGGAGGGAGGAGGCGTCCCGTCGTCTCGTCTCAGCGATACCCAAGAGGACTGTGAGGATGCCCTCTCAGCGTCTTCCCAGAAACTAAAAGGTTACAAGCCCAAAAACAGCTTCGAGTTCTTGCCCTTCAGTAAGCTGTTCACGAAGCCGAGTTCTCGCTATTCCTCGCGGTCTTCATCATGTGACCCGGATTTAGGCGTCGAAAACACCTACCACCAGTTTAATGATTGCGAGAAAGAAATTATTTCAAAGACGCGAACCGCACTCAAGCAGAGAATATCTTCTGCCAACCAGAGACGGATATCCAACTCGAAAAATAAGAAAATTCACCTAAATATCATCGTCAACGCCCAGCCCGACAGCGACGACAGCGCGCTGTTTTCCGACCCCGAGGAAGCACAGGCTCCGAGGCGACCTCTCTCGGCCGACAGCGGGACGAAGCGCAAAAACAAAACCAAAAACGCCAAACCGAAGGACCGCGACCTTCCACCGCCTCCACAAACGAACAAAAAACCGCCCAAAGAACCGAGCTTGAACAAAAAACACCACCTCAAAAGCGAGACACTCAAGTCCCACGAAAAGA
>NC_051419.1:2781463-2782109 GCF_015228065.2 Penaeus monodon
GGTCAAGAAACGAGAAATCCCGACCATCATGTCCCAAATCAGTCCCGTGGCGAGCGACATTGAGCAGGAAATCATCGTACCTCCGCCACGTTTCCCAACCTCTTCGGCGTCCGTGAGAAATCATCCTAATCGGCTTCAAAATAATCGTCTGACCAGCGATTCGGACGATAATAATTGCATTAACGACGACAATCTATTCGTACCGGCCCGCGGAGGGCTGCTGCGTACGATAATTAACGATGCTAATGAATATAAACCGGTGACGAAGACGTGGAGGGGAAACAAGTGAGTATTATTAAATATTTTTTTTATCTCTCCTTAATTAGCCTTTATTATATTCACTCTGTAGTTAATTTAGGTTTATAAACATTTTTTTCTTCCTTTTTTCAGTCTCATGTATTCAAGTCATGTAGTCATTTTTATGATAAAATTAATATTTGAATTACCGATAAAATATTTCAGACTAAATTTCCGCCGTTTTTTCTTTAATTTGCTAAATCTAATTCATAAAAAAACTCAAAAGCCGATAACAATATGGAAATAAGTAGCAATGACAGAAGTGTTATCTACAGTTCTTCACTAAATTTATTTTATATATCTATTAATCTATTTTAAACTAAACTTCTTGCTTCCACAACACAACGCA
>NC_051419.1:2782363-2782528 GCF_015228065.2 Penaeus monodon
TATATATCTCAACCCCCCTCTCCTCCCCTCCCGCCAGGATGCACCTCGAGGTCAGAATCAAGACGGACCGAGCGGCGTCGTCGACAGAGGATGATGCTGAGGACGACCACGAGAAAAGGTGGTCGTTCCAAGACAGGAGGAAACCCAGGATGGTACGACCGGCGA
>NC_051419.1:2783362-2783606 GCF_015228065.2 Penaeus monodon
CTCCCAAGGCAGGGAAACACCCATCTCCTGCCGGGCCTTCGCCGCCTAACGTGTCCCTCCTGCAGGCGTGTCCTCAGCCGTGGGGAAGATGATGGCCGTGAGGAGCATGGCGGGGCTGCTGCTGCCGACCTCGCCCTGCTCTGACCCCAAGAACGCCTCCGGTACCCCCACGCCCGCGGTTCTGAGGGCGCGAGAGAGGGATAAGCTCAGACGGATCCTCGAGGTTTGCGACCGAGTTGGTTGG
>NC_051419.1:2784124-2784613 GCF_015228065.2 Penaeus monodon
CGACGTTAGATGTGTGAACTTATTGAAATATAACTCACGAAACAAATGATTATAATGCATTAATAAAAGAAAAAAAATAACATTGCATTATTTATATAAATACCGATGAAAGAAAAAAAACTAATTCATCAGCTATTAAGCATTCTAACAGCTCCATATCAAAAGTTTAGAATACAAGAGTTTACCCCATAGAAAATCCTAACAGACCCGTTTTCTGTGACGGACAGCACCGGCACTGAAATCCCTTTATTACATCCCTCAGCCAGACGCGGATCCGGTTCATAACTTCGGTCTAATCAGTGGGACTTTCAGCCGTGGCTAATCCATTCATAAAATTTCATCCATATTCCTCTGTAACTTTTTGCGTTATTCAGTGAATAAAATGAAACGAAAACAAAAGCTAACAAGAAACCAATTAATAATGAAACTAAACATTAAACGCATGTAATGATAAATCATTATATTAGATAAGACGCAGAAAAAACGGTG
>NC_051419.1:2784648-2784716 GCF_015228065.2 Penaeus monodon
ATGCAATGAAGAAAAATCTAAAACTCTAAACAAAAAGGTAAAACAATATCAAAAACCTTCAATTGTAG
>NC_051419.1:2784764-2784991 GCF_015228065.2 Penaeus monodon
CACTATTTCCAAATTAACAATTTTCTCCCGACATTTATCTCGACCGTCAGGTGTGTGCGGCCAAGGTGGAGGAAGCGAAGCAACTGAGCGAGCGACTGAGCGCAGATGGCGTCTGGATTTCGCTCGACACCCTGCAGAGGTCAGTCGGGGGAGAAACGGGACTATTTTTAATTTATTTCTCTTTTGATTATGTTAGATTAAGTGTTTAGAATTGTTTTTAATCTCTT
>NC_051419.1:2785028-2786155 GCF_015228065.2 Penaeus monodon
GTTTATCTCTGTTTTAGATTGGGTCTGGTTTTCAAAAAATTGTATACAAATCAACTTTATTGTAATAAGACGCAAGGAATTTTTTTCTTTTTTTTGGTGCGTCTTATCTGTGGGGAATGCAGTAATTTAATGTCTATATATTTTCTAAAAGTTATTTTGGTATTACTATACTTTAATGACTTTCCCGCGGCGCAAGCTATTCTGGAGAAATCGGTCAGAGGGGAAACGAGACGATTTGTTTATTTTTGTTTTCTCGCTCTCTCTAAGTATAATCTAACAGAGTTAGATTATACTTAGATACACGAATTTTGAAGAAAAAAAACTTTTTGCTTAGACTTTCTTCCATAAGATCGAGAAGCCCCCATATCTTGAATTTTCTTAGGGTTTTACCCCGTTAATGGGGTTACAAATTACAGATTTTCTTCCTTTCTCTATTTCATGTGTGTATTGATCTAGTTTCAACAACTCTTTATGTTCTTTGCGCTGATAGAAAAACGAAATTTAGTAAAAAGACAAATGCCGATTTTGTTAAGATTTCACCTAGGCTATAATAGAAACATGAAAGGAAGAAATATTGGTTTCTGTTCTTAAGGAGGATAAAAATCGACGAAATTGTCATACGCACGACCTTACACATTTTCTTCGCTCTTAATATTCTATTTGTATTCCAATTGTGCATTCATTAAAATACCCAAATAGGGGTAGGGAAGGAAAGGTCTCGCAAATTATGACCGATGGAAAAGGGACGAGCGTATTCCATTCATAAAGATAATGGCTTAGGAGGTACGTGTGTTCCATTTTTTTTTTTAACTTCGTCTGATTTCTTTTTTTTCTCACAGAAATGAAAAAAAAAATGTGATGAAAATCTACACGCTTTTGACTTTATCATCGTTCAAAAATGATTTGAGTAAATGCAAGATACTTGACTTTTCATTATTTTTCCCCTTTTTTAGAATTATAAGTAAAACTATTCCTATTTTATTTTCGGATTTTGATATTCCATCAGTTAAGAATAAAAGAGTAAAGAGAAAAAAAATAATCGAAAACTTTAAAAGATGAGAAAAAATGATGTTACGATATGAATATATTAGTCCTCTGCATTGTAGGAAAGTAGGAATTGTTACTTA
>NC_051419.1:2786654-2787117 GCF_015228065.2 Penaeus monodon
CCCCCAAGTAACCGCCTTTCTCCCGCCAGAGGCCTGATGTCCCCGACTGAGTACCGCGTCTACCAAGACCACTTGCGAGCGCTGGCCGAGAAGGAGCAGCAGAAACGGCGTCCTGTTTCGAAAAAAATCCCTTCCCCTTATAGACGATAAAGGAAGTGTGAACAGCGGATGAAGCACGGGCGGTGAGGACAGAAAGGAGAGGGGGAAAAAGAGAGGAAATGTGAAATCGGAAGTGAAAGTAAGAGGGAGGAAGATCGAATGACAGGAAATGAGAAAATGTAAAGGGAAACGAAAGAAAGAAAATAGATGTGAAAGTAACAGAAAGGGAAAAAAAGAAAGTACAGGAAATGTGGAAATAGAAGAGAAATAAAAAAATGGAAATAACCATTATTAA
The DNA here is from genome assembly GCF_015228065.2 of Penaeus monodon. NCBI lineage: Eukaryota > Metazoa > Arthropoda > Malacostraca > Decapoda > Penaeidae > Penaeus > Penaeus monodon. The sequence continues at coordinate 2,787,049 of NC_051419.1, forward strand.
ACTGTGCCCCTTAGCTTGCAGAAAATCATGGATTCGATAAGCGTGAATGGAAATGACAAGAACCAGACG
>NC_051419.1:2787161-2787317 GCF_015228065.2 Penaeus monodon
GAGGTTATGGAAAGTGAAAAAATTAACTATCAGAGTGAAATGAGAATAATACTGAAAATTAAACAATGTAGAACAAACTATAGCAATAAAAAGAGCTTTTAGTTCCGTGAACAAAAAAAAAAAAGGATTAAGAAAATTAAGAACATGATTCACGTC
>NC_051419.1:2787425-2787496 GCF_015228065.2 Penaeus monodon
GTGAATAAAGGAATATATCGATTGAATGAAATTGTAAAGTGGAACCAATTATGAACAATAAAATGAAATAA
>NC_051419.1:2788961-2789139 GCF_015228065.2 Penaeus monodon
AATGTAGCAAAGTGTGACCGAAATAGTGAAAATCAGGAATGTTTCTATGAAAATGCTTTAGGAAAGGTCAGGTAAACTTATCTGAGCTGCTTTGATATTTAAATATACTTTTTGACTCTTTATCCAAGTAGTAAGCCTTTAAGATATAACTGTAAGATATTTCTCTACAAAAGAAAAA
>NC_051419.1:2789510-2789643 GCF_015228065.2 Penaeus monodon
TATTCCTTTACGAACTATTTTCTCGAAAACTGAAGTAAACGTTTCCGAGAATACTGACTTTCAAATTAAGATCGTTATCCTGCTTTTTCTTACCATTAAGTTTCTTTCCTAACGAGGTTCTTCTCTTTCGTTC
>NC_051419.1:2790170-2790483 GCF_015228065.2 Penaeus monodon
GACGATGAAATTGCGCACCAGTCATATGAATTATGAAAACTGCCAATTGACTTTATTTGTATCTAAAATCTCTCTAATAATAGTATATAAAGAAGTAGGAATTTCTATTTTGTATACCTAATTGGAATAAATACGAAAATATGTAAGTGAATAAAACTGATTTATCTCAAGGGGAATTTTAATATCCTATATGTGCGTTATTTTAAAACAAAAATCAGATATCATGTTTAAGAAATTGGTCTGATTTTGAATGTCTTTATCGAGGAATTTCAACATAGTTTAGTTGCCAGGGCAACTCTAGAATTATTAGGTC
>NC_051419.1:2791489-2791606 GCF_015228065.2 Penaeus monodon
AATTCCAGACGAACGAATCGCGATAAATAATATATTCTATAATTCACTAATTTAGTCAACATATATACAAGATACAAATACACAAGGGTATACAAAAGATATATCAAGCTCACACAG
>NC_051419.1:2791727-2791842 GCF_015228065.2 Penaeus monodon
TGGAAAAGTTAGTCGAGGTTTCTATCTAGCAGTGTGATCTGTAGCCGGCGGGTTTTTTGATATAGGTCGATCTTGCACGGGCACTCAGGTCAGGTCAGGTCATCCGTACGTACGA
>NC_051419.1:2792114-2792380 GCF_015228065.2 Penaeus monodon
CACTCTCGCAAAACCGAATTCTCCATCCGTCAGACCGAACCGTCTATTTGCAAGATCTAATCCTCTATCCAAACGCGTGACTCGTCTATTTGCAACACTAAAACCTCTCTCCGACAGACTGATTCCTCAACAGATTTCACCGTCTATCTACTTCAGACAAGTAATCAACAAAACAATGCAATCATAACTTCGGTATTAACAACGTCATTTAAGTTCTGTCTCGGCGTGATGGAATTTTGGCGTTTGAAATGACGAATGGCTTCACG
>NC_051419.1:2792697-2792844 GCF_015228065.2 Penaeus monodon
CAGCTAATCCTTTCATTATCCCAAAGCTGCTTCTTGAACCCAAAAACGCATTTCAACAATTTTGCATTACAGTTGCATAAAACGAGTTTACGCTGTATATCGTTCCTGAATTATAGGATATGATTAGCATTTTCAATAAACCGTATA
>NC_051419.1:2794116-2794273 GCF_015228065.2 Penaeus monodon
CCCCAATGTTTTGTGAAATCTATTTTCTTCATCGAACACTGAAGCAAATGGTTTTCTTGAAGGTTAATAGAATCAACCTCAAGCTGTTGTCAGGAACGTTCATATTCAGCCTTCAGTTTAAGGGAATATGTGGATGTATTATTAGCAAGAAAGAGAG
>NC_051419.1:2794315-2794594 GCF_015228065.2 Penaeus monodon
GGCGGGGAGGTGTAAGTGTGGGGAGGTGTTTGTGTGAATGTGGGGGGGGGATAGGTGTTAGTGTGGGGGGTAAGTGTGCGTAAGTGTTTGTGTGTGTAAAAGGGGAGGGGGGGGGGTATGTCGGTTTGTGTATGTAAAGGGGGAGGGGATGTTTGTGCGTTTGTTTGTCTGTGTGTGTTTGTGTGGGTGTGTTTGTTTGTGCATTGATGATTTTGTGTGTGTGTGTCTGTGTGGGTATGTGGGGCGGGATAGAGGACATGAGGAGGAAGAGAAGGATGG
>NC_051419.1:2795032-2795139 GCF_015228065.2 Penaeus monodon
AGAAGAGAAAAAACTTACCTGAAATCTTAGCCTTTTCCCACTTATCAAAAGCAGTTAGACCAATAGTGAAAATAAAGTTAAAATCAACACGGGGATACAGACTCACA
>NC_051419.1:2795310-2795674 GCF_015228065.2 Penaeus monodon
AATAATTTACGGCCATCCATTTTGTGAGATTTATTTCGCGTGATTCAGGGGTATGTAAACTATAGTGGCGGGCAGGACAATCAGGAAAACATCAGTTGGTTAAACTTAATTATATGGACAGTAAACTATATGTCGAGAAAGTTAACTTCAAAGTAAATATTAGCGGATTTATCAGTTATCCGAATTATTCACTCTGCCAAGCGTTTATACTTCAACGAGGCCTGAACTTTGCCCAGTGCCAGACTGAGGGCCAATTGATATGTGCCCCTCGATACGACGTGCTTAGATGTGCTTTCCTGCGTCAGGACTATTTTTATCATAATCTTTTTTCATCTATTTATTTACTAATTTTTGTTTATTCCTT
>NC_051419.1:2795906-2796098 GCF_015228065.2 Penaeus monodon
ATTTTCTTCTTTTTCTTCTTTCACGGATGGATCGGATGGATTATAAGATGCAGCCGTCTGCAAATGTAAGAGCTAATTTATAGTGTGTCTTCTGAATAATATCCTGTCTACTGAAATTGGCAGATGATTCTCCTTTCTGACACGCTGGCTTTGGTTGCAAATGGATGATCATTAAATACCACCTCTGCTATA
>NC_051419.1:2797000-2797274 GCF_015228065.2 Penaeus monodon
CTAAATGATTTCATAAAAAAAAATCTTTATATGAGATACATCTCAGTTCCCCCTGATATAGCGGTTGCATAAGGGGAAGGCTCCTTGATCAAATAATGACCACAGAGATTACAGGTACATTAAAATAATTCTGCTGTCTGTGGCTTTCAAAAGATGAAAAGGGTTTGGAGGCCGCGAATAGAAGGGCTGCCGGTTTCATCATAGGAGAGAAGAGATAGGATTTTGAAAGAAAGAAAGGAAAAATGAATGGGGATGCCTATTTACCTACACATAT
>NC_051419.1:2797835-2797919 GCF_015228065.2 Penaeus monodon
TCTTATCAGAGCGACCCACGCGAGGCCGCGCAGAAGACTCGTCTGCTGACTGGAAGGAACAGGTAAGGAGGAGCAAAGGACCTG
>NC_051419.1:2798350-2798537 GCF_015228065.2 Penaeus monodon
GTGTAGTGCTTCCTGCAGGCGAAAGAGTAACAGCATTTCATTGTGGTGGTAGAAGTTGTAATGATGAGAATAAAAGATAAATTTCTTTCTCTTTTTTTTATCTGGTTTCTCTTTCGCTTCCACGTCTTCTCTTGGCCTCTCTCAGATAATATCTAATTCAGTAAATCAATATATGTGGCAGTTTTGT
>NC_051419.1:2798561-2798675 GCF_015228065.2 Penaeus monodon
TACTGATTACCTGCCCTTAATGCCATCCTGTCGCCCCCTTCTGCCACCCCCCCCCCCCCATTTTTTCCACCGGGGGGGAGGGGGAAGGGGGTAATGCCCCATTTAGGAACCCAT
>NC_051419.1:2800938-2801213 GCF_015228065.2 Penaeus monodon
TGCCCACTAACCACCAAGAACTTCTTATCCATGTAAAGTCATCCACAATTTAGATTATATTCAACAGAGTTTGGTTACTCAGTTTCGCCTCCCGTAGAATAGAGTTGCGAGCGCCTTTTAACAGTAGCCAAGGGGCTTTGTGTGTGTGTGATACTGTGTATTGTGTTACGTGTATTGTATTTATCGTGTTGGGCATTATACTGACGTCCGGGGTAAGACTGTGGGTGTTTTTTTAACGCAAGCAAATAAGGTCTTTGTGTGTTTCCGTTATTGAT
>NC_051419.1:2801333-2801468 GCF_015228065.2 Penaeus monodon
TATCCATCTCATTCAATTCGTTTTCTTTTCTTCTTACCCTCCAACATCAGATACATCAGATAAATAGATACTCAGGCATGAAAAGCTTTAAGCATAAATATACGTCATTGCATCAAGTTATTGCAATGAATAACT
>NC_051419.1:2802092-2802321 GCF_015228065.2 Penaeus monodon
TGTGCTGTAACTCATACAGATTCGGTGAATTATTCGGCTGATTAGACATTCATTGTCATTCAACCAAAATAAACGCATCTTGCATTGTCAGCAGATGAACAGAACTGCCATATTGTGCCAAGTAATTAAGCTCAGGTGACGTTTTGAGAAAGCTCATAAATACCATTATTCTGTGTCCTTTTGATCTCATTTTAACCCCTAATGAGCCGCGGTTCAAAGGCGTAATGAG
>NC_051419.1:2802344-2802468 GCF_015228065.2 Penaeus monodon
GTTCCTCGGGAGTATTTTGGGGGGTTAAAGTTTTTTTTTTTATATATAATTTAAATGATGTTTGATGATGTTATAGAGCGACTTGTTTCGTCTATTGTTGTTCGTAATTGTTAAGAGGAATAAA
>NC_051419.1:2802520-2802700 GCF_015228065.2 Penaeus monodon
CTAATGTCATATGCTTTTAGATCTTAAATTCATGTGCATATAAAGGCTAATGAAATGTTGGAATGTGTGTATGCTTGTTTTGCAATATTTTTTTTGTTTTTTAAGTAGAGGAAAAAAGAGGGAAATTGTAAAATAAAAAAGTATTCATTAAAAAAAGCAAATCATAATTTTAGAGGAAGG
>NC_051419.1:2802736-2802809 GCF_015228065.2 Penaeus monodon
GTTAAAATACATTCGTATTTTGAAAACATTAAAAATATCACACAGATACCCCCCCACCCAACTCCCACCCCCC
>NC_051419.1:2802850-2803215 GCF_015228065.2 Penaeus monodon
TATTGAAAATCCTTTATTAAATTAGTTAAGACTTGCATCACAATATAAGAAGCTGTACACAAGGCATAAGAGACACAGGGTTTGAGGGAACAATAGTAAGATACGTAAACAAATTACTTTTAAGTAGATCAAGCACTGCTCCCCCTTATACGAAGACAGATATCAAGAAAACGGTGAAAATAACAATTAGATACACATATAGACGAATAAATTATGAGACGTAGTAATAAGGAAAATAAGAATACAAAATACAATGATTATTTTTGGCTTTATATAATACATAATATTATTAATATATTTACATGCTATTTCATTACGTACATTTTATTCGGAATATGATAAATAATATTGAAAAGAGTCTATCT
>NC_051419.1:2805700-2806282 GCF_015228065.2 Penaeus monodon
GTATAGGGACAATTTTGTCTACTAACAAAGATCCTACGTTTCCATGCATGACGGATTGCAAGCACATGCAACATCAAACACACGGAAACTCCATCACCTTGTTGTTGTATGTGCATTCATATCTACAAAACAGTCATGTCAGGCTACATGTATATTCTAGATTTTAAAAAGTATCTGTGCTCAATCTACAACAAAAAGTGTTGAAACTCAAAAGTAAATCATCCAAATCTAGTGAAAGTGTGCTGGACCTCAAACACGACTAAACCAAAATAAGTGTTTGTAGCCATACTATTCACATAAAAATAACACACAAATAGCTCTATAACTTAGTAGAAAAAAAATAAAGATATGAATAGATTCCCAAGAAGATAACGTTGGATAAGCGTGACTGGCTAACCCATATGAGAAAAAAATACGATAATTAAACGGTACATTGCCACGTCCTTCCATTCGTCTATAGAACAGCTGCTCCTTGGGTTCCTGCAACACCTCTTGTTAGCTTGCTCCAAGGGATCTGGAAAGGGAGTGGATCCTACTAAGTCTCTTTGATATGGGATTCAATGCTGAACAAGGTACGGGGAA
>NC_051419.1:2806656-2806773 GCF_015228065.2 Penaeus monodon
TGGCGCATCGTATTTCATTTGAAATTGAAGGATTCAGACTTCTGGTCGTATTACCAATTAAATTAAACATAAAATATGGTACCTCAAAAGATTAAATCGATTTAACTCAATGCCGCC
>NC_051419.1:2807198-2807354 GCF_015228065.2 Penaeus monodon
AATATAGAAATATAGAATTACTAAGATGCTTATATACACGACCTCTTATTAGTAAAGTGAATCTAATCGTAAACATAAAAAATAACGTTACAATCCCTTAAACAGGGGATCGAATCCCAAAGACAACGCGACTAAATTGTACACCAAAGCAGCAGA
>NC_051419.1:2807786-2807998 GCF_015228065.2 Penaeus monodon
GAGAGGGAGAGAGAAAACACACAACACACACACAATTACCTATATTCGACACTCCAGCCTTTAATCTCTGAATATCCTCTTGACAAAGGGACTTATGCGTGACTCCCACAAGAATGCGCTGAGAGTCCGGATTCTGTTCACACAAGTCCTTCGGCGAACTCACGCGCGGCCGGACTTGGTCCCAAAGACACTGAGAGAGAGAAAAAGGAATG
>NC_051419.1:2809244-2809420 GCF_015228065.2 Penaeus monodon
GCCTTTTGTGCCTGACTGCATGACCCGTCGACAGCGTTACCAACGCCGCCCCGATGATCACTGCCCCAAGGACGCTTGCGAGAGACATTCCGGACGCGGCGGCAGGCGGCGAAGGGGCGGGCGAGGGAAGGCGGAGTCTGCATGACAACGTGGGTAAGTTGCTTGTGTTTGTGCAC
>NC_051419.1:2810179-2810333 GCF_015228065.2 Penaeus monodon
TTGAAGTCGCGCGACGAAACCGCCGCAGAAGACGCGATTCTTTTTTTAAATCTCTCCTCCGGCGACTCGTGGCAATGATGTCTGGAGTGACTGATGCGAGCTTTTCATTCGGCGACTGAATGGGTTTGCATCAGTTGGCACGTGGGAGGGAGAG
>NC_051419.1:2812540-2812739 GCF_015228065.2 Penaeus monodon
TTCCCTCCACGACGAATGACTTAACGCGAGCAGTAGTTTCAACACGGGCGAAGACACCCTACGAGAGACAATGATTATCGACCTAAACGTCCGGCAGACATCACATCCACGTGCATGTGTCATGAAGAGCGTAGGCGACATTCAAGGAGAAATATTCGTTCGTATTGTCACGGAAATTGAAACATTTTGGAAGTTGACG
>NC_051419.1:2813410-2813973 GCF_015228065.2 Penaeus monodon
CACAGAGGTACAGATTCTACATCATAATTAAGCACACCTTGAACCTTAAGATATACGGGTATACGCGAGTCCATTACCAAGATGGAACTAAGGCGCAAAATGGAACAAAACGCCTCCCAGTGCCATCCAGTGCCATTCCCAGGACAAAAGCAAATCGTAGTGCGCACGCTAATGAAAATGTGATCAAGGTAAAGAAGTTTTAGTTTTTATTTCATCAAATTTTTTTTTGATATTTTTGTTCTTATTTAATTTTCGTTTCTCGCGTTTATTTTATTTCATTTCGTTGTTATCGTTATTTGTTTTTTTATTTATTGCGATGTCTATCGTATTTTTAACATATATTTATTTTTTCAAATGTTTTATTTACTTTAATCTCGATTTATCTAAATTTAATTTATTGTAATCAAGGTGATTTCTCTAGAAGATTTTTTAAAATCTGATTTTTATCTATTTTCATCTTTAATTTATTTTTCCAACGTTTTATTTCTATTTTCCTTGTTGTTATCTTTATTTACTTTAATCTATTTATTGTGATCAAAGTTTTTTTATGGAAGAATTTTCTG
>NC_051419.1:2814458-2814530 GCF_015228065.2 Penaeus monodon
AAACACTATGCTATAAAAATGACCGGAAAAAAACCTCAGGATAGAACAACAAATATACAGTTAGCCACACCT
>NC_051419.1:2817840-2818057 GCF_015228065.2 Penaeus monodon
TGCTGACACGTGAACAGGGTACATGCACTTTGACCTGAACTTGGCTGAGACTTGAACTGCTGAACCGAAAATTGTCTACGTCTGTATGGCTGTCTGTCTCCTACCCCGCCCCCCCTCTCTCTCTCTCCAGAAGCATTTGCATAAAAAATATTCCATGATAAGACGTAAGGGAGAAGCAGGATTGAACATTGGATAGAAGAGAGAAAAGAGGGAAAAG
>NC_051419.1:2818557-2819304 GCF_015228065.2 Penaeus monodon
AGGCAATATTTAATGAATTAATTGTACATTATTTTTTTTTTTCAAACGGCAACCGAAGCAAAAAGTGGAAAGGAAGAGGAGGGAAGGCGAAGGATGGGGGAAGAGGAGGGAAGGAGAAGGATGGGGAAAGAGGAGGGAAGGGGAAGGATGGGGAAGAGGAGGGAAGGGGAAGGATGGGGGAAGAGGAGGGAAGGGGAAGGATGGGGGAAGAGGAGGGAAGGGGAAGGATGGGGAAGAGGAGGGAAGGGGAAGGAGGGAGGAAGAGGAGGGAAGTACGAGATGCGAAGGGAAGTGAGGAGCAGAAAAGTGTAAGGAGAAAAATGAGAGGAGAACGAGGAATAAAAGGATGAACAAGAAGCGAATGATTGAGAGAGAGAGGGAGGAAGGAAGGATGGCGAAAGTGGTGGAGGGTGAGGGAGGAGAAGGGAGGGAAGGAGTGGGGAGGAGAGGGATAGGGAGGAGGGGGGAGAGGGGAGGGAAGAGGAGGAGAGGGAAGGAGAGGGAGAATAGGGAAAGGAAGAAGGAGAAGAGAGGAGGAGAGGGGAGGGGGGAAGGGGATTGAGGGGAGAGTAAGGGAGAAGAAGAGAGGAAAAAAAGGGAGGAGGAAAAAAGGAGGGAGAAAAAAGAGAGAGAAAAGAGAGAAGGGGGGAAGGAGAGAAAGAAAACGAGGGGAAGGGAGGGAAGGGTTTAGGGAAGGAGGGGAAGGAGGGGAAGGAAAAAGATCAAGGAGGAAAAGGGAGGAAAAGG
>NC_051419.1:2820959-2821046 GCF_015228065.2 Penaeus monodon
AGGAAAGAAAGAGAGGGTGCGAAATGTAGGGGGAAAGTGAGAAAAAGTAAGGAGAGGAAGATGGAGTAATGGAAAGAGAAAGAGATG
>NC_051419.1:2821424-2821661 GCF_015228065.2 Penaeus monodon
GGGGTTAGGTAAAAGACATGCAGGGAGGCCCATTTGAACTGATTGTGACATTGATATGTCTGTCTCTCTGTCAACAACCGTGTCACATTCTCACCTTAATTCGCACGTCCCGAGGAGCGGTGTCTTTGCTTGTCGATTTTGCGTGAAAATTGCTTGCAACGACTGTCGGTGCTGGCGGCTGTCTTGCAGATATGTGGGGCTGCCTTTCGGAAACAGATAGATGGACGGGTAGATAGA
>NC_051419.1:2822533-2823266 GCF_015228065.2 Penaeus monodon
AGAGTGACTGCGCATGCAATCATTTATCTCATTGATCGGTCACTTACTAGCATCCACTTCTCATAACGGCATTGGAAAAAAAAGCAAAAAAGCCCTTATGCACAGTAGTACCATGGATGAGGTCGTACTTGGAGATTCACTGTCTGTCTGTTTTTTTCCCTTTCGGTTTTCCTTAGTAGCCATTCCTTTTAGCTTCGTGATTATGAATTGGCAGGAAAGAACAAAAACAAAAAAATCCGTATTGACTACAGAGAATATGGTAATATGCCGCGACTCTATCCAAAATATTGAAATATTAGTTTCATTGCATATGAAATATAAACTCGATTTTCGTCATTACTTTGCATTTCATCAATGAGAGTCAAAAGATGCAAGCAAAAGGAAACTACGAAGACGAAACGATTTGAGACCGAGCGAAAACACGTGAATTTGTCTCGACATTCTGGGTACGTTAGAATCTGACAGCTAAGCAGAAAACGAAAATTGTCATCGTGGTCAAAATTTTCAAGTAGCGAAGGATCCGATGAAGAATTTGTTATTCATATCTGGTTTAAGATTGAGGTTTAATATTGAGGTTGATTAAAACTGTATCGTTATCTATGTCTAGTTGTTTACTTTCATAATTAAGGAAGACCATAGATAGAATTGGATGCGCATTTTTTTTTTGAAAGACGAAAAAAAATGTTTGAAAAAAAGCGTGAATGAATTCTTCTGAGTCGAATCAAGTAAACAG
>NC_051419.1:2823302-2823776 GCF_015228065.2 Penaeus monodon
GAATTTTAGAAGCTCCCCCAAAAAGATATTAGCAAACCAAAAAACTGCGTTTTTTCGTATCCTAGTGATCAACATAAAACTCTATCATAAACCAAGCTCACAAGGAATATTAAAACCTCTTTGAACAATGACAAATAAAATTCAGTACATGGACATTACTCACCTTATGACGAAAGAACAAAAAATATCGATTTTAGACGAAAAAAACGGCGTCAGTTCCAACCAGACTAAGTCTTCCAGCGTCTCTAAAACCGCCAGATCTCGACCCTTCTATATAGTAACAGGTAGCGAGGTTACACAGCATCCTGCTCCCTGATTGGCGGATGACCGGGGCTCTCCATCCGCCGATGTGATTGGTCGAAACTGCATCTCCCTGGGGCACGGGGCGAGGTTCCTTAGTCTCTTCGAATACAGAGGAGGGGGCGCGCGCGTGACGAAATCGGAGCGGAATGTTGGACACGTAACACAAATGAA
>NC_051419.1:2823799-2823891 GCF_015228065.2 Penaeus monodon
TAAACAGCCGGGCCTTCGAAGGAACAGGTGGTTGGGGGGGAGGGGGGCGGAGGGGGTTATGGGGGATGGGAGGATGCTGGGATGGGGCAGTT
>NC_051419.1:2824442-2824523 GCF_015228065.2 Penaeus monodon
ATTATATTCCTTTGTGCATATTAATGATATATTTATTAACTGAAAAACAAACAACCTAAATACCTATTGATAGATTCGCTT
>NC_051419.1:2825074-2825354 GCF_015228065.2 Penaeus monodon
AGCCTTATGCCAGCTGTCATGTCATGGCTAATTAATCTGTCCATTTGTCACTGATTGAAGAAATGCGCGGTACATTAAGGAAAAGGGTTATTAGGGTGAAAGGGCGAAAGGGCGAAAGGATGATAGGGTGGAAGGGTGAAAGGGCGAAAGGGCGAAAGGGCGAAAGGATGAAAGGGTGAAAAGGTGAAAGGGTGAAAGGGTGATGACTTTAGTCTAAGGTAAAGGGGTTGGGGGGGAGGGGGGTGTAAGGGGGAAGGGTAGTTTCAGGGATTTTGAAATT
>NC_051419.1:2825507-2825738 GCF_015228065.2 Penaeus monodon
AGGAAGGTAGCGTTTTAGGGTGATTAAAAAGAATGAAAGGTATATGTGAGTATTGGGAGACGCAGATTCAAGTCGCTGAATTTCAGAAGGAAAAGGATTTTCATTAACACAGAAAGTTTAAAGTGAAACTAAAATAGCAGATCTAACTGTGGGATCACAATGAAATAAAAAAAATTACCAGAATTATCAGAATCAAAATTATCATACGGGGGCAAAAGATGAAATTTGTTT
>NC_051419.1:2825927-2826080 GCF_015228065.2 Penaeus monodon
CAAACAAGGGTGTCACTCCAAACCAACGGGGGGGGGGGGAGGTACTAGGCTTGAACTTCACAATTTATGATGATTTGCATAATCAGTTTGTCAGTCGACGATAACACTTTAGAGTGATGTGTTAAGAGGAATATTCGGTGAAACTCTAAGGTG
>NC_051419.1:2826238-2826427 GCF_015228065.2 Penaeus monodon
CTACTGAAAGTAAGACTGAAGCTTAGTGTGAAAGATCAGCGTGACTTTATATCATACAGAGATGACAAAAGGTGACGTAATAAAAGGAAGGATTAGGTTGATAAAGAAATCAATCAGAGTGACATTCTAAGGTGGATTTAGAAGGATGACAAGCTATATAAGCGTGAACTAGGGTGATAATCTGGGGTA
>NC_051419.1:2826572-2826733 GCF_015228065.2 Penaeus monodon
CAGCGTGATCTAGGTTATACTCCAGAGTGAAAAACAAACAAACTAGAACTCAAGATGTTAGCGTGATTTAGGATGCTAAAAAAAAGTTTCATAACTAGATGAAATAAATAATTAAGGATGATAGGTCAAAGAACATAAAGGAATGACGCAATGATAAGGAA
>NC_051419.1:2826778-2826902 GCF_015228065.2 Penaeus monodon
TAGGGCATCGGGTCCATTTGGGGTTTAAAGGGGGGTTTTGGGAATAAGGGGACAAAGGACAAATTTGCAAAAAAAAGGGGAAAGGGGGAAAGGGGGGAGGGTTTAAAAAGGGAATAAGTGAAGG
>NC_051419.1:2826926-2827024 GCF_015228065.2 Penaeus monodon
GGGGGAATTAATGAAACGGAAGTTAAAAGGGAAAGCGAGAGTAAATGACGGAGAGAGACGTAAGGGACAGGAATAAATGGAAAGGCGGGAGAAAGATA
>NC_051419.1:2827501-2828190 GCF_015228065.2 Penaeus monodon
GCAAAAGGTAAAAAAAAGAGTCATAAATATAAGCAAAATAACAATATGAAAAGTAATGATGTGATTTTCTTTGCCTGACTTCGAAAGAAAAAACATGTCTTGTAAAGATAACGAATACAAATACGCGCGCACAGTAATAATAAGTAGACGCGGAATAAAATATATTAATCCTTTTGTATCACATAATCGCACGATAACGCAAGCCCTGAGGTGTGGAGCATTAAGGGCGATTTTTGGGTTTGAGAGAAGCAAGGATTCCACCCCATTGCCGGGGGGGGAATTTTCAGTCACGTGATTACCTTGTCCCCCCCAAGGTTGTGAACAAAAGACATAAAACCAAAAAAAAAAAGAATATCAGTTTGTACATGTGTTTAAAATTATACCGGAAATCCCGGGATGTATTTTGACACCCGGGTATGATGAAAACGAGCGTAAATAGTCAGTTGTTTTTTAAGACAAAACAGCATCGTAGGGTGCATAAAATACGGTCTAAATGGAAGAACAAAAAATTTGTTTAATGTTTGACATACCTCACATTTCGGTGTCCCCTTCGCAGAATTTTAGGGCCCCAAAGGTTTTTCTTTGAAACTGGGAAAAAAATAAGGGGTTTGTTTACATTCCAAAAATTTCAAGGCTGATACGTTCGTAAGCGAACATAGTTGTCGGGTCGAGGGGGAAAGGAAACAAAA
>NC_051419.1:2828784-2829055 GCF_015228065.2 Penaeus monodon
TCACGGTCACTGCAACAATAACAGGATCCTAAACCCTATTCTGATCCAATAGTACAAGGAAGTTATTCATAAACAATCAATGGCCGGAAGTTGCAGTGAGACAAGATGTATACTAACAAGACAAACTGCAATTGATCCTTACTTAGGTAATCGTAGAACTAATTAATTAATGGACACTTTCCCCTTTAGGTAATCGTAGAAATAATTACTACTAATGGACCTTTTCCCAACGGTCAGACTATATCTTAATTTTATTTTTTCGAAGGAATTC
>NC_051419.1:2829089-2829222 GCF_015228065.2 Penaeus monodon
TCAACCGATCGATCACCCCATGCCATGTCTGCCGAGAAAGGCTTCAGAGGTCGCCCTTGCGCAAATGCGGTTGCGTCACTTGGGACTCAGGCACAGGCTTAGCTACGTAGGTCACAGGGTAGGTCGAAATGGG
>NC_051419.1:2829852-2830109 GCF_015228065.2 Penaeus monodon
GTGGGTGAAAGCGGAAGGCCCTTCAATACCCCAGGTCACGAGTCACAATCGGGGGTCACGGGGCAGGAAAAAAGTGCGATGTATGCATAAAACACAGTAGAGGCCCCTTTAGAAGGGTTTGCGGTCACAAAAACGTCAAAAAGCTATGTTTCAAAATGACCAAAGTGGAGGCGCGATTAAAATCACGGTGACAGGTCATAGGTCATAGGTCCAAGGACTCGACGAGCGAAGCGTGCAACGGGGGGTGGGGGGTTTTT
>NC_051419.1:2830229-2830316 GCF_015228065.2 Penaeus monodon
TTGGGTTTTTTGTGTGTGGGTTGGGGGGGGTGTGTGTGTGGTTTTTGTTTTGGGGTGGTGTGGTGTTGTTTGTTTTGGTATTTTTTT
>NC_051419.1:2830357-2830558 GCF_015228065.2 Penaeus monodon
AAAAAAAAACCCCCCCTTTTATTTTTTTTTTCATTTAAAATTTTTTTTATTTAAATTAATAAGGGGTAAAAGAAGATAAAACCCCCCAAAAAAAAACAACCACAAAACCCTTTTTAAAACCGTTTTTGTAAAATAACAATTTTCCAAAAAAACCAAAAAACCCCAAAAAACCCCCCAAAAACACCCCAAAAAATAACAAAA
>NC_051419.1:2830794-2831022 GCF_015228065.2 Penaeus monodon
TTTTTTTTGGTTTTTTTTATATATATATAAATTTTTTATATATTTATTTATTTATTATAATTTATATAAAAATATAATTAATAATATTTAAAAATTTAAATTTTAAAAAAATTTTTTAAACACAAAACCCCCAAAGTTTAAAAAATACCCCTAAAAAAACAACAACACCCCCAAAAACACCCCCCAAAAACACCCCCAACCCACCACAAACACATAAAAAAATTTTTT
>NC_051419.1:2831247-2831522 GCF_015228065.2 Penaeus monodon
TATTATTTATATATATATATATATTATTAATTTAATTTTTTATAACAAAGAAGATAGATAGATAGATATTTTTGGTGACGAAACTTCGACGTTTTTTCGGGAAAAATTCACATAAAGTGTGAATATTTCCGTCGTATTCCAGACCGAGAAAATACTGCTCTATCTTGCCTCGGCCTACTTATCTCCCCCAAGAATGGTGTCTGAAAGAAAAAAAAATTTTATTTAGGAGAATTGTTTGTATAAATACTTTATTTGGGGTTTGAACCCCCCGGCAT
>NC_051419.1:2831641-2832059 GCF_015228065.2 Penaeus monodon
TAATGCAAATGATAATGAGAAGGAGGACACAAGATATAAAAAAGCGGCAGCACACACTCAATGCATCCTGCCTTTTTTTAGCACCCCAAAATTAGATTTCCGAATAAGATAAAAAATAAAAAATTTGGCTTAAGAAACCGGGTTCCAAATTAATTGGGCCCTTCCCCTTTTTCTTTGTGTGGTAATTTGTCCGTTTTTATCTTAAATTTTTCCTCTTGACAAACAAAGCACACAGGTGGAAATCAACAGGGATGCAGGCGCAAACGAGGAACTGCAAGCGCCTACTGCTGACTGGGCAGGCACGTGTGAAAACTCTACGGAGAAAACATCCAGTTTACAGTGTATACTACAGGCTGACATGGTAGAACAAAGGAAAAGAAGAGAATAAGAGAAAACAACGAAAGAAAACAATTATTAT
>NC_051419.1:2833258-2833593 GCF_015228065.2 Penaeus monodon
TGTAACAATCTTCTACCAAAACAGTACATCTAACTAATGCAACATTGCACCACATTAAACAAAAGCAGATGTTGCAACCTCAGAGTGGATTAAGGAAACCCTCCACACGAATTTCTCCGGATAACAACGAACGAGGGGAAAGCAAAACCCGAATAAATCACAGGGGGAGAGGAGGAGATAGACTAAACAAGCGAGGATGAAAGGTGGAAAATTATTTTGGGAGATTAAGGGGGGTGTTTAGGCCGTTAGGTAGTTCTGATGAATAAAAATTAGAGGGACAGATATGTGTGGACGGTGGAACGTCATTACCCGGGACGCATCACTGGAGACGTGGT
>NC_051419.1:2834014-2834102 GCF_015228065.2 Penaeus monodon
AAAGAATCCAATTTCCAAGCTGCATTTGAAAGTGTTAACAGTTCCTGCCTTGTCATTTTACTATCGCTCGCTTGTCTGAAATCTTTAC
>NC_051419.1:2838606-2839120 GCF_015228065.2 Penaeus monodon
GTTCTTAGTTGTATTGATTTTACTTTTTGATACACGTACAGATACCCCAACAACCTACCACAACCACACACTCTAGCTTCCTTTCGAAACCCAAATTGTCCTTCGGGTAGAATGAAAGCCTTTTCATATTCAAATTTTATTATAAGATAACTCTGATAAACTGAAAAAAGGTGATCGGACATGCAAGTGTTGCAGTTGCATTTTGCAGGCGACAAACGGAACACAAACAGCCCCAAATGTTTGATACAGTGATGGGCTGATATAATATTCAGTGGAGGATATCCCTCATTAATATTCATGTCCCTTTACTTTGCTTTTTTTATTCATTGCCGGTCGAAGTTTGCATTGTTGCTGTTGATCATCATGTCTTGCATTTTTTTTTTTCCCTCTTTCTCTGGTTTATAAATAGCCTTAACTTATATTTTGGATTTCTTACGGTCAATCCTTAGTCCATTATTTGCATGAAGAAAATACGGATATTTCCTTTCGATTTCATACATACCTGCATACATAC
>NC_051419.1:2839707-2840001 GCF_015228065.2 Penaeus monodon
TCACATTCTGAAGTCAAGTACAAGTTTTCCAGCCTCGGAGGACGCCACCATGTAAAAGTCGTCGTATATGCCTTTGCAAGTGAAAATCAACATAATGCAGAGTTGTTTTTGCATGCGGTGTGTGCATGTACGGTGTGAATTCCATACTGAAAGGCCGAAGAGACAGATAGATGGACCAGACATGATAGCATTTGTGTATACATCCTTATCCCGCCCTGATTCTGCTGTAACCTTCTTCTTGACCTAGAGATATACTTATTTTTTAGTTCCCTATTTCCATTCCTAAGGTAAGAG
>NC_051419.1:2840857-2841198 GCF_015228065.2 Penaeus monodon
CCACCCAAACCCCAAAACAGCAAAATCACCAAAATTGGCCGCGCGGTTTGTAATCGTCATCATCGTCAGCATTTGTTTTAGCGACAGGCCCCGTAGCTCAGTCCTCTGGGCAGACACCGTTCAATGCAGCACTTCCTTCGAACTCAGCGAATCGTCAGCCCAACCGCCCTGACGATTCCTTATCTCGCTTGATGAGGTCCGCCTATACGTCTCCTGAGGGAGGGAGGAGTTAGGCGGCGCTGTCCGTATCGGGGTCGTATCAGGGGGGGGCAGCTCTTCACCTGGGGGCGGATGGGGAGGGGGGTGAGTTTCGGTGAATCTGTGTGCTTTATAGAATTAAT
>NC_051419.1:2841860-2841945 GCF_015228065.2 Penaeus monodon
CGATAACTTGATAAAAAGGAAATGAAAACACAAACAACAGTAAGTAAAGTACACATAGCTTGATAACCGCACTCGGGATAAGGTG
>NC_051419.1:2842015-2842999 GCF_015228065.2 Penaeus monodon
GTAGAACACGAAAAGTACAAAGTAGGTGAAGGTTGTAGATAAAAAAATATACATAACTCATATTGGATCAACGCATGCATAGGATTAAAGTGGAGTAAAGACACATGTGCTACAAACTGGATAATGGTATCAGTAGCCTGATAATACCGTAGGATAAGCGGATAAGGAATGTACAAATCAAAGTGGATAGTGTATTACAAGCTCATATCGGATAAAGGCACATATAATTAACTGGAATAAAGACACATACAATACAGCGTGGTTACATAAAGACATGTGGATAAGACATAGGTAGAATGGATAAAAAACGCACTATAGCATACACATATACATAGAAGGTGGATATAATTAAAATATATCAGAATGGATAGATGCGCACAGAGAGAGAAACAGAAGATAAGTAGAGAGGACATACAAAAGAAGAAAAAACACAACAGATATAAGGAGACAAACAAATATACCACAAACAAACACACACAACAGAACAATGATAAAGTAAACAAAAATCAAGCAAACACAGAGATACCAAATAATACAAAGACAAATACGGCAACAACAATAGCAAACAATTACAATAACAAACAAAACGTAAACAAACACACATCAAGACACAGTACCTGCAAACCAACAACTAAACAACGGCGACGAATAATATAATGTAAACAATACACAAACATACAAGACATACAATACATCACAAATGCAAAACAAATACAAAATTAAAAAAGGGACTTAAACAAACGAACACTGGCAAACAAATACAAAAATAAGCAAAACATAAAAACAAACAAATAAACAAACAACAAACAAATGCAAAACCAAAACAAAACTTTACAACAAAACCAATCATCCACAAACACAGTGAACACAAACAAATACAAATGAAAACAAGATCACATACCATTTTCTCCGCTACATTATGACTCTGGACTGAGGTCGGTTAAGAATTCTGCGAAGTAAACAACAAAAAAGTTATTTGTACGT
>NC_051419.1:2843654-2843792 GCF_015228065.2 Penaeus monodon
TCAAACAAATATCAAACCACACAGAAAAATCCTCCATCATCCTTTTTTATTCTACATACTAATTATAACAATATAACGCTAGTCATAACTTGGTCCTTTTTTAACATATACCCCGCCGTGCTAACAGCCAACTTGAGT
>NC_051419.1:2843843-2844011 GCF_015228065.2 Penaeus monodon
TGATCAACCTTTTTATACAAGTTATCGATGGCAGGGGGGGGGGGAAAACCTTTTTTGAGTAATTTGTTAGTGATTATAAACAGATACTATGTGGTATTTACTTGACATCTATAATCGTGAAATGGTGAAAGAGAAATCAAATAAACTAACTGTGAAATTAACTCAACT
>NC_051419.1:2844034-2844271 GCF_015228065.2 Penaeus monodon
TAACGAATATGTGATAGAATATGTGACGAAAAATATGAGTTGTATAGATCGAATATATTTATCTGTGCCTTTCTCTCCTTCTAACGACAATCACTAAAACAAATGGCAGAATAATTCAACACCTTAGAAAATATATTCCGAAGAAAAGCAAGAGAGAACGAATAATAATAAATTAAACATTAAAAAATCGATAATGATATTTTACTGCAGTTACAAAAAACCGCAAAATTACGAAGC
>NC_051419.1:2844308-2844553 GCF_015228065.2 Penaeus monodon
GGGATTAAAACATTTAATTAAAACATCTCCAAGGAATAGAAGACAGTGTCGATCGATGTTCTAGCACTTAAAAATAAACCAAAAGTACTAATTTGCATAAATATATTGACCCATCTCCCCAACTTCCAAGTTGACCGTCGTATTGCAATGTTCGAACCGCCATTTCGACTCAAGTATTCGAAACACACCAAACGAGTAGCTTGTATGTGCTTCGGATACAAGATTCGAACTAGAAATTTCGCAAT
>NC_051419.1:2844835-2845064 GCF_015228065.2 Penaeus monodon
ATGAGAAAAAAATTGAATAACTCACACACAAATACGAAAGAGAAAATGTAACAGCCCGACTAATACTCAGCCCGATTTGGTTGATCATTTTTGAACACTTCGGCGACTGCGGGCGTGCGAGAAGAATGCCAGAGGGCGAAGGGGGCGTTGTGGAAGATTTGTTAGGGAGGACCTGACTGTTCCACACGCCCTTAGCGAATACTTGCTTGACGGGGGCATAGGGTAAAGG
>NC_051419.1:2846552-2846634 GCF_015228065.2 Penaeus monodon
CACTAGATTTTTATCCTTGTTGTCACCTTTTACTTTTTATTATCGTTATCTCATCACCTCCCGTTCTGGTTTTTATTCTTAG
>NC_051419.1:2846905-2847463 GCF_015228065.2 Penaeus monodon
CGGTGCAATCTACCATTAACGAAAGAACAGAAAAAGTTAATAGAACTAAAGAAAACAAACACGCCCCAGATGCATCACGACCGTGACCCTCAATCAGGTCACTGGAGCCACTGAGAATTACACAGAGATTAATTGTCTTCCTCACTTCATAATGTCTAGGTGGTGTGTGGGGGGGGCGGTCTGTATTGAAGGATGGGTAACTGCTAGGAGAATGTACATTGCATAACACGATACATACACACGTATATGCACACATACCTATGCAACACACAAACGTGCCTATGGCTTGGATTAACACATTTTAAATAATGCTAAGTATACAACGCATCAACACAGAAGCACATGCACAAACCCTCAAACACATACGCAAGCACACCCTACACTTGGCTTGGCGATGGAATCCCGCTTTTAATTGACTCGTGAAAGCCACTGCGCCAGATTTCGGAAAGTTAAGCAAAGGGTCATAATAAAATGAAGACGAAACGTGCTAAAACTAATTTGAACGATTTACGACGAGCTTATATAATTTTTGGTTGATATTATATGTCCTGCCTTTTT
>NC_051419.1:2847604-2848047 GCF_015228065.2 Penaeus monodon
CCTTCTTTCCTCCTCTCCCCTTCCTCCCTCCTTCGTGCTGTAGAAATTTAACGTAAATTCCTATGATACCTTAGATTCTCTCCCTTTTGAGCAGAGAGACTAACTTAAGCCATTCAACCTCCCGTCTCGTATCCCTTCTCTATCCCTTCTCTTATCCATTCTCGTATCCCTTCTCTTATCCTTCTCTTAATCCCTTCTCTATCCCTTCTCTATCCCTTCTCTATCCCTTCTCTATCCCTTCTCCTTATCCTTCTCTTATCCCTTCTCTTATCCCTTCTCTATCCTTCTCTTACCCGCTGCTTTTATCACGTTAAACTTTGTTATCTTGTTATCTCACTGCATAGATCAACGTGTTTCATATTCGCTCCGGAATCCCTGGCGTAAGTTTTGGGGGGAAGATAATGCTTTCCGGGAGGATTTTCCTTGTTATCATTCGCTGTTTC
>NC_051419.1:2848251-2848491 GCF_015228065.2 Penaeus monodon
GGTTAATATTATCCGAGCAATACAAACTAGAATCAGGGGAATTAAATGACCAAATAGACGATAAAGAAACTGATAAAAATGAAGAATAAAGAACTAAAGAAAAAAATCAATCTAACAAAAGAACAAAAAAACTGAATCGTATGCTATTAATAATATTAAAAGAATAAACAAGTGGGCAAACCATACCTATTGTGAAAATCATTATGCAAACGACGAATAAAAGCGGAAAGTTTTAGATTA
>NC_051419.1:2848572-2848853 GCF_015228065.2 Penaeus monodon
TACGACACCGACAACAAGGATGTGATGTTCACTTAACACTCCGTCTTTCCCGCTGAAACTGCTAATAGATACTCCAATCTCGATATCCTTCGTTCTCCTTCTATTGATCCTCCCCTCTTGTTGTAGCATCAAACCGATTGTTTTACTTCATTACGAGGGAATCTACACCTCTGCTGAGCGCGCGGGAGATCGGGATCCCATTTTCGTCTATTGTCTTCTGGAATTTATAGTTTTGGATTTTCTGTGTTCGTGTTCCCTGCCATTGGCTTAGTTCCATAAAA
>NC_051419.1:2849353-2849701 GCF_015228065.2 Penaeus monodon
ACAGAAATGAACAAGGCTAGAAAAACGAAAGGAAATATAGAAAATGAAATAATGATACATGATTAAAAAAAAATACCTGTTCCAGATAACTATAGAAAAAATATCTAAACTAGAATAGAAAAAACACAAATACATTGTCAGTTGAAAATACAATAGAAAATATCGATTGCACGAAACGAACCTTTCACCACTCCCCTTCAAAAATATTTTCAAAAAGTACGCTCTCGAGGTACCAGGGCGATAATCCCACTTAGAGGAATTCGCAGTATTTTCTCATGTACTATTTAAAAAAGGAGATTTTGTGTGATCTTTTTCTCTGCGAATGTTTTTTCATCAATGGTCTTACAT
>NC_051419.1:2849963-2850126 GCF_015228065.2 Penaeus monodon
AATGAAAAGAAGAAATGAAATCGAACCAACCAAATAAACAAACGTTCACTTTAGACGTAACGTTAAATCTCAAACCACCTTTGCCTTGCGGTCGGAGTCATGAAAACTTCTCAATTTCCTTTGTAACTGTAATAAGCATGCTAATTCCTGGAGACTCTGGATT
>NC_051419.1:2850161-2850467 GCF_015228065.2 Penaeus monodon
AATTCCAGTCCAAAGGAATATGGGGTAATGATGTTTAATGCACAAGAATTATAAATTTATCTTTCTTTTAATTTTTTTATTAGAATATGCACAAACCTGCGCCCGACCTAAGGGAAAGTTGAGCAGATTAATTAAAGGATTTTGAGTCCTCTTTTGGTCATATTTCATCTGAATTGTTCCTTGCGGCAAGTGTTTTTTGTTAGAGTAACTGAACATTTTGAACATATAATTTAAATCTACTTCATTTTTCATTGTTTCATGCTCTTTACTTATCTCTGTCTGTCCCCCCCCCCCGACTTCTATTTG
>NC_051419.1:2850591-2850842 GCF_015228065.2 Penaeus monodon
ATATTTACGTGTATATGTACTTATAATGCTTGTATGGAGTGTCTGTATGAGTATGCTTCATTGCTTGCGGCGCGCGCGAGGAGCCTTAGGTATTATTCCTTTCTTGTCCGCCCGTCTTATATTTACGGTGTGTCTGGCGTGTGTGTTGGGGAGATGTTCCGCTTTTCATTTCACGTTGTCATTACACAGAAGACAATACGGGCTCTGCGATCTTAAGTCAATACCTAAGGGACAATACAGATTCGCGTTAG
>NC_051419.1:2850861-2851047 GCF_015228065.2 Penaeus monodon
CATCTGGAGAATTTTGTAGATCAAGAAACTCTCATCCTGCGCACGAATTATGTCAAATACTCATTATGTACTTTATTTAGGACAATACACCTTCGTAGATATTATCGCGAAAACGTAAAAACAGTGAGAATTTAAGGCGATGATTGACTGGTTAAAATACATTCACACACGCCCGCACTAGATTCC
>NC_051419.1:2851254-2851377 GCF_015228065.2 Penaeus monodon
TGTCCCCTAGTACCAAATTTAACTAACTGCTCATTATTTTCCTCCACACACATCTGTGCCTTTTTTTGTTGACACAAGAACGCACCATTTCCGTCTTCTGTTTTTATTCATTTTAGTTGTTAA
>NC_051419.1:2852014-2852168 GCF_015228065.2 Penaeus monodon
CCCACCAAACCCCCATCCTTACGCTTTGGTCAGTCCTCCCTCACATTTCAGTTATTTATTTTATCTTTATCCCCCCTCTACTTCATAGTCTTTTATATTTTTTCTCTATTCTACCCTTCAACGCCTACATCTATAATCTTTCGTCATTTTGCAT
>NC_051419.1:2852525-2852683 GCF_015228065.2 Penaeus monodon
GGTTTTGTAGAGACAGTATGTCCTTTTGCAATAGCAGGGACGTGTCCTGGACGTGTTCTTTGCATGTAATTAATTCATCCAATGATTTCGTGCCTCGTAATCTTAAAGGCGGCGGGGCGAGGGAAGCGCGGGCGACGGTGGGCTGTTTGTTCGGGCAT
>NC_051419.1:2853216-2853328 GCF_015228065.2 Penaeus monodon
AACCACGTACTCCACATAATAATGACGGGCTTATTAAACGCCGAAAATTGACCTTAATTAGCTTATGCGTCTATCTCCCTTCTTTCCATAATCTCTCGTAATTAAGTCCTCC
>NC_051419.1:2853594-2853710 GCF_015228065.2 Penaeus monodon
TGTTATGTGAACCGGCGCCTATAGTTTGTGTTTTCTTTATAGGTGTAATATCGTTACACTGAGTTAAGGCAGTAATGGTAAGGTTGATCATTTTGGTTAGTGTAATGGCGATGATT
>NC_051419.1:2854150-2854335 GCF_015228065.2 Penaeus monodon
GTTCAATCCGATTTACAGTGAGAGAGAGAAAAAACAGTTCTAGAAGGCAATTCTCGGCCAGTGACCCAGATTTCCGCTTGAAAAATGAACCTGAATTATTGAATCTGCATATGTTTTTGGCGAGACGCTTTCCTTAGATGATCGGAAGGCTGCAAAGAAGTGCTACTCGGCGCCAGGTAGTCTGG
>NC_051419.1:2854510-2855164 GCF_015228065.2 Penaeus monodon
AAAATAGCCTTTAACAATAGATACTGAGCAATGCTGACAAATTTTCCATAGCATGAAAAACGCAAGTACGCCGTTATCCTCGCAGTAATCTATGCCTATATGTTAATATCGCTGCCTTCCACCACCTCTATCTGTCAGGTGGGAATCTAATCATATCGGCTTTCTGATTAATACATTAAATGAGAGCAAGGTCGCAGCTCTATTCTAAACAGGATATCAGGTCAGTTTAAGATAAGGTCAAGGACTGGTTGGAATGATAAGGATATTAGGCGTTGGTAAGCCCATGGGCGGTCGTCTTTTGTTTTCCATACCCGCGATACAGGAGGCAATGAAGGTCGAGATGCGCAAGGTGTTTGGGGACGAGGGTTATTCTGGTGTTTAATATGTGGAAATCCAAGGTTGGCGCATTTTTATGAATGTCCAAGAACAGCTTCTTTCGCTTCGGTCCCAATTGCGAAATATCACGCTCGAAAAGAGAATAGATATGAAGCGAACACGAATAACTTTTTTTTTTAGAGACTAAATTTTGCTTTCGCATATTTATGTTTCCAAATCCATTTTCCCCACCAACAGACTTCAATTGAATACAACTAAAATATACCGCCAAAACGACAGGATCCGAATGCTGGAAAATTGAAATGGTAAAAAAGCCGG
>NC_051419.1:2855184-2855361 GCF_015228065.2 Penaeus monodon
CGTATACAAAATGGTGTGGTTTGTTTAAACGATTCAGTGACAGGGAATGAGACAGATTAGTAACGAAAACGGAAATATACACTTATCAATTCTACCGTGTGGTCTACGAAATAAAGGATTTGGATTGAATGAAACAAAACGAAAGGGATAATTAATGTGAGTGCATATAAGGAGAGA
>NC_051419.1:2855608-2856165 GCF_015228065.2 Penaeus monodon
TAACCTTAAACATATAGTACTAACAAGCCATACCAAAAAAATTGACACAAGATCCCGAACACAAAGCCACTGAATTCTTTCAACTGATAACTTTAGCACCTAAACATTCTATCAGTACACAAAACTTTCACAAATGGTCGCTCGAACAATTTCCAGACGAAATGACCTGAACCGCAGGATGTTTCTCTGCAAAATGCCCATGTAAATTATCACGATGAAATGCATCCGTCAGATTCCTGTTGCACCCGTATGTCGGTGGAGATAACGCAGTATAGTCATTAGCCGTTTTTCAAACGCTTCATACTAGAGATCTGCAAATGGAATATACGTATTGGTGTATAAAGAAAGAGCGAAACGTGACATACTCTATATATACAATTGATTTATTGATAGGATTGACGTAACTATTTCGAAATACCTTTTTTGGGAAATAGTGTCTTGGGTCGAATCGTGTCTGGTCTGAAGTTAAAGATATGTTTGCTTCAGTTCTTAATAGGTCTATTTTTTGCGGATGATTTTTTTTTCTGAGGATGGGTTAGTCCCCTGTCGTATATATA
>NC_051419.1:2856272-2856344 GCF_015228065.2 Penaeus monodon
TGTTGCACACACACTCTATGTACATACAACACACACTGTTTTGCGCACACACATGTTTGCCAACGCATGTTG
>NC_051419.1:2856371-2856646 GCF_015228065.2 Penaeus monodon
TGCGAACGCGCAAATACCGCTTTATCAAGGCAAAAGTAAATTACTGCAGTGACAGTAGTAGTATCTCAGTAATTTAATGATAATAGAGTAATGACAATCACCTACTCTTAAAACAAAATATGATAACGATAGCAGATATTTATTGCTAATAAGATAACAAGATAATTATGCTTACAATGCTAGTTTTTTTATAGTGCTAGTACCATTATAATGTTACTAATAATGATAATGATGCGATGGGGGGGGAGGATGATATGATAGTACTTAGCAATAAC
>NC_051419.1:2856706-2857087 GCF_015228065.2 Penaeus monodon
AGCACACACAGCGAGAAACGTTGAGATATAAGGGGGCGGCACCAAGCAGACACACGATTGCCCTTTGCACTATATCGAAATTAACAAAGAAAGGCAGTTTTTCCAAATTTCTTTAAACCCTGAAACAACCATATTTTCACAGGGAATATTATAGGGGCACTTTTTAGCTCGACAAACGAATCCTACAAAGGTTTCGTTCGATGATGAAAGCTTTTCTCAAAAACCCGAAAAAAATACTCTTCATTGGTTTTTCAAAATATTTAATGACGGATAAAGTACTTGTATATGAAAAAACTTGAATTTTGTTATCAAGAATTAGTGCTATGTCAAAAAAACTGTAAGATGTTTACAGATGTATGGATGATAAGGAAATTTAGATAT
>NC_051419.1:2857249-2857942 GCF_015228065.2 Penaeus monodon
CCAACGATTGATAACGATTATAATGACGATAAAGAATATGATAATCATAATACTGTAAGGAATGATAACAATATCTGGTAGATATATCAAAATAAAAGCTGCCAAGTGAACCTAATTCTCTAAACGGCGCGTGATTTTAAAAAACCCTTGTGACTTCACAACCTGACCTGCGACCCTGAAAACGCTACCCAGTGAAACCTAATCCCGTGAACACCAAACTACCCGTTTACCTGGACCATCATACCTGGAACCTTATTTAGGATCCCGAAAAGCGACCCAAAATGAACAAAAATGACCTAAAACAACCTACTACCGACTAATGATGAACCCTATGAACCGCCGCGATCCACCAATCGAACTGTGGACCTCGAACGACCTCATTTGGTATTCCTGACCCCTTCCCTCCCGCCAAGGGCCCATAATTGAACCGAGCAAATAATGACTCTGCCGCTTAACAAAACCTTGGATTCTGATAAAGTTACCCAAATGAACCAACGCCCAATGACCTACCAAACGACCCACCAATAAGAATCACGACCCACCAGCCGACCCACCAAGTGAATCACGACCACCAACGACACCCCGAGTGCACCACCATTGGAACACACCCACCAAACGACCTCGTAACTCCACGAACCTGAACCTCGGAACAGGCCTTACTGGGATCCTGAATAGGGCGGGCCCACGCGACGA
>NC_051419.1:2857980-2858373 GCF_015228065.2 Penaeus monodon
CCGCACCGATCTCACCGGGGGGGGGGTGGAACTGCAGAACGAAGCGGGCCATCATCTTCAGCATCCTAGGCGTACAGACGTGGACCAGCTGGCCCGTTTGTACAGGCTAGGTCGTTCTCCTGTCCCGGATGCCGTCGCGAGAAGGACGACGACACGAGGTAGTTAGGGTCCTCATGCTTTCCCCGGAGGATGAGGGGAGGGGGTGGGTGGTCGTCGCGGGGTCGTCGAGGTGGTCGTGCCTTTGGGGGAACTTCTCTAATCAGTTTGTTCTTGCTTTTGTCCCCTCTTCTCTTCTTTATTTGTTTGTTTTATCCGTTCTTCTTCGGTTGGCTGGTGTAAAGGAGGGAGAATCATGAGAAGAATAGGAGTAGGAGAAGGGAGTGTTGGGGTGGA
>NC_051419.1:2858695-2859181 GCF_015228065.2 Penaeus monodon
GCGTGCGTGGATGTGTATTAAACGATATGCAAACGTACTTATGGGGGGGAGGATTTTTCATATCGAATACAAATAATATTTTCAGATTAAGCATAAGCGGTGGAGATTACTCCTACCCCGCCAGCGAATCATTATTATAAGGACACTGTTTTTCACTCTTCGGTTAAATGAATTGAAGGTATTTTCAATTTTTTTTTAAGGATCAGGTTGTTTTTGCATTTTTAAGATTATGTATCGTAGGGTGTAATGTCAATACAAATTCTTGAAAGTATTTTCGCTCGATTATACAGCAATCGGTATTTCTGCATTATTTCAATCATATCATCATTTTGAAAGTTTCACCGTGACAATAACAGTTTTCATCCTATATAACTTGAGTAAATAAGACGAAAATATTCACAGTAGAAATCAACAATCTCATAACAATAATCATCCTATGCAAATTAACTTTAACTCCTTAAGGAAGAAACCCACAATCCAACCTTA
>NC_051419.1:2859220-2859399 GCF_015228065.2 Penaeus monodon
AAACTGTCAAATGAAAAAGATTTGATCAACGGTTCAAAGACAGCTTTCGAAGCCAACGAAGCCGAAGAAGGATGAAAAGCGGACACACTGAACAGACGTGAACGAACAATGCAACCTTTGAGACGACGAAAGGGAACAGTGGTGTCCCATTTCTTGTACTGCCGAAACTTGCAGCTTAA
>NC_051419.1:2859438-2859765 GCF_015228065.2 Penaeus monodon
GACAAAGTCATATTTAGCTTGTCCTGAAGGAGGCAATCCATCAAGGTATTAGTGAAGAGCGGAAAGTTTAGATTAATGTGATTTCATTTGGAAATGCGAAGTTTAACAATTCGAACACGGACTTGTTCGGTTGAAAGTAGGCTAAAACGTAAATTGAAGTTTGTTGATAAAATTATCCATTTCCATATTATCTGATTTTCTATTAATCTAAAAAATTGTGTAATATTTCATTTATCTTTTTTTTCAGATTAAATTTCAGGCTGATTGTTTGATACGAATACTTTGCCCATTAAGCAAATATTGATAACCTGATCACCATCTGTTTAA
>NC_051419.1:2860237-2860386 GCF_015228065.2 Penaeus monodon
ACCAAATGC
Organism: Penaeus monodon; assembly: GCF_015228065.2. Classification (NCBI taxonomy): domain Eukaryota; kingdom Metazoa; phylum Arthropoda; class Malacostraca; order Decapoda; family Penaeidae; genus Penaeus; species Penaeus monodon. The sequence continues at coordinate 2,860,247 of NC_051419.1, forward strand.
GTCATTGACAAACACTCAACCCTTTTTTTTCAGAGCCTTTAGTGCAGTTCCAAATCGATCGCTCCCTCGGCGACTCTCCCTTTATAAGCCTACACTCCCAAGTGCGTGAAAAGCACTGGATGCGATTAACTTTTTCGAAC
>NC_051419.1:2861281-2861601 GCF_015228065.2 Penaeus monodon
AATTATCAGATTTCAGTATGGAAAGTAGAATCCCTTTTTAAAATAATTTAATACGAAATGTGAAAAAAATATCACGATATCTAGAAAACATCATTTCATTGTTACAAAAGAAAGAAAAAAAAAATTGCAAGAAACTCACATTTTTAAGATAAATAAGTACTTACTGAAACTAATTAGATTTATGTGTTATGTAGGCCTACTTAGATTATATAGCTTGGATCAAGTCAAATTGACACGTTGTTGAAAATATCCATGCAATTGCAATAGAGGAAAACTTTAATGTATTCATTTTGCAACAAATCTTTGCAAGAAATGATATA
>NC_051419.1:2862194-2862817 GCF_015228065.2 Penaeus monodon
TCGATCTGCTCAATAGTCCTCTGTCTCATCGAGGAAAAAAAAGAAAAATAGATAAATAGATATAAATAAAATAAAAAGATGGATAAATCTAAAAGAAGCAAGAGGTAAATTAATAAAAGAAAAAAAGAATAAGTTTCGTCTACAAATAAATTATTAAATAAAGTTGAGTGAATAAAACAAGGAAATGATTAAAGACTTAAATAGATTAATAAACAAAAAATACAAACGAAAATGAGGTAAACGATAAATTCCGTATGATAGAAAGACAAATACATAAACAAACAAACAAATAAATCACACACACACCAATAAATGAATAACCAAAAACCGCTCAAAAGCAACGAAAAAGATAAGAAAAAAAATAAAATAAATAAAAAGAATTTCCGCTTGACAAACAAACAGACAAATAACTAAAAATAAAAAAATAGATAACAAACACAAACAAACAAACCCAATGACCAAACACCCAAAGAAGAAGAAAGTTTCCTCGTGACCCAAGCTGACCTAATGCGAGCGGCGAAGGGGCGGAGGAGACGAGAGCAGGCGACCGTGTGGCGCTCGGGGATAGGAAGACCGGAATGAGATCTTCAGCCAGCAGCATCCACGGCCAACCCACCTTGATG
>NC_051419.1:2863436-2863660 GCF_015228065.2 Penaeus monodon
GTTTTTTTTTGTGCCCCCCCCCCCTTCCATCTCTCCACCCCCACGCCTACCGACCCCTTGGTAAACGGGGAAGAGGGGGAGGGGGATACGCCCATTTGTTACTACTATTACGTTTTTTTGTTAATAGGTTAATGAACACGTTCGCGCATCTATGGCAGCTTAATTAACTTAGTGGTTATTCTGCTTAAGTAATAATAACAAATAATCAATGCATTTATTTTCTT
>NC_051419.1:2864464-2864545 GCF_015228065.2 Penaeus monodon
TTGGCTCTTGACTTGTGCATTCATTTTCAAAACCCCATAACCACAAACAATAAAAAAAACCCAAAACCCAACAAAAAAACC
>NC_051419.1:2865059-2865191 GCF_015228065.2 Penaeus monodon
TTTGGGTCCTCAGCTGACCTCGGCGCAGGTCAAATCGTTGAGAAAGCAGGTCGCGTTGGATAGTGTGACAACGCCTTGCCACCCTGCCACGCACGTACACATACTAGTACGTAAGCAAAACCCCAACCCCCC
>NC_051419.1:2865496-2865679 GCF_015228065.2 Penaeus monodon
GCGAACGAGCACTGGCGAGTTTTCTGCATCTACAAGGAAAAAAACCCCCAAAAAAAAAAAACCCCGGGAAAAAAAAACATTCGTGGAAAAGGGGCCCTTTTTTTGAAAAGGCAAAAACTTTTTTCTGTTTTTTTATAAATTTAATTTTTCCATTATTTTAAATTTTAAGGAAATATTTTTTGT
>NC_051419.1:2866122-2866269 GCF_015228065.2 Penaeus monodon
CTCACTTGAAATTTTTATTTTATTCTAAAGGTCATTTGGGGGCCCGGGGTTTTAGCAAAAATAAAATATAAACGAAATTTATTGCGGTAGTTTGCTTTAAGTACAGTAGTTGCCTTTTCGCTCTACCGTAAGACAAGCATCTTGGAT
>NC_051419.1:2866757-2867006 GCF_015228065.2 Penaeus monodon
TTCTTTTTTTCTTTCAAATATGGTTTGAATCCATATTTAAAAAATCCTCTTGGTCGACCTACCCTAAGCAGTGTCCTTGTGCGTGTTTCTACGTACCCTGACTTATGACTTAATCTTTCAAAATGGCGTCAGCGGCCATTTTGGATGTCGACGTTTGACGGTAAGTTTTAAAAAAAAGATCTGAGAGCTAAATCTTGTTTAAAAACTCAGTGGAAATATAAGATAGTATAATGTAAAAAGTAAATTATG
>NC_051419.1:2867256-2867355 GCF_015228065.2 Penaeus monodon
TCAAGTAAAAAATACCCCAGAAAAGGTCAAAAAATGCATTGTCATTGAGTCTGAGGAAAAGTTTAAAAGTTTATTAAAATATAAAGGAAGAAAAAAAAA
>NC_051419.1:2867389-2867914 GCF_015228065.2 Penaeus monodon
GTGAAAAAAATATAGGACAGTATGACCACACAGTTCGCTTTGGAAGGGAAATTTGAAAAACTTTCATACATAAAATGAAAATATTTTTTTTAAACGTATGAAAAGATCCGAGAAAGAAAAAAAAAAAAAAGCGAAAATAGTTTTTATTTTAATCCCGACAAAAATAGATTAGAAAAACACCTCGGGAAAAAAAAATTTTAAATCTACTTTAAAAAAACTCAAAAGCAAAGAAAAAAAAAAATGTTCTTTTGGAAACCACGTTTTATTTTTAATTCAAATTTGGGGGAAAGGGATTCCTGCCCACCACTTACTGGTAGGTGTCTTGGGGGAAAGGGCCGCTGGGAGCCCTCTTGTGGTAAATGGTAATTGTGTTGGTTTCAATTGTGTGATAAGTTTTTCGTAGGTTTGAAAACTGTGCGTACAAATTTTGTTGTGGTGTGTGCGGGGTGTTTAAGTCTCTGTGTGTGGTGTAAAAAACGGCGGTGAAGGAACAAAATTTGTTAAAATATTTTAAAAATTATTTTA
>NC_051419.1:2868114-2868210 GCF_015228065.2 Penaeus monodon
GTGATTTGTTTTTCATTTTTTTTAATTTTTTGTTGATGACTCGGTTACGTGACCGTGATGTCAGGGCCGTGACAATATCAAGTTTTTGCCCGTCAA
>NC_051419.1:2868333-2868684 GCF_015228065.2 Penaeus monodon
TTCATATCACGTAACCAAATCACATGCTTTTCCACGTCCTTTCGAAAAAAAAGCGCTTAAATTGGGGGGAAAATGACCCGGGCCCGGGATCCGTCTTTCCCCTTTCCGTGTTTCGGGGCCCCTGTCCCCCCCATACTTCGGCAGACAGGGGGGGGGGGATGCCCCCCGGCCCGCCAGGGCCCCCCTTTTTAGGGGGCCAATGGTCTTTCCCGCCACCTTTCTCTCGGCTTTTAGGGTTGGGTTTTGGTCCCGCCAACTTTTCCCCTGTCCCCAGGGTTCAGATTCGGAAGGGAACCCCCCAAAAAAAGGTCCCTCGGGCCGGGTTTTTTTAGGGAAGGGGGCTTTACCCCC
>NC_051419.1:2868784-2868974 GCF_015228065.2 Penaeus monodon
AAAATTTTTTTTTTATTAAAATCCCAAAACCCCCAAAAAAAACGAAAAAACAAACCCTTTTTTCCCTTTTTTTGTAGTTGTTGTTAATCCTTTTAGTATCTTTGTTGGCCTATCGGCGTTATTTATCAGCAAAACACATTTTTAAACTATCGGGTTAAAAATGATGGGGGGTAAAAAAAAAATTTTTTTT
>NC_051419.1:2869040-2869298 GCF_015228065.2 Penaeus monodon
AAATCACAACAACATAACAACACCTCATAATACAACACACAAGTAGAAAAGTAGATAGATTGATTGACTGAAAAATAGACAACGAAAAACAAAAGGGGAAAAACAGAGAAATACATAGACAGACAGTTTAACGACAGACAAATAGCGAAAAGAAGGGGAGTGAAAGAAAAAAAGCCTTATGCCACGTATGTTGGTAATTAATCTGTCATTTGTCACGATGAAGAAATGCGGGGTACTTTAAAGGAAAAGGGTTTTTAG
>NC_051419.1:2869403-2869478 GCF_015228065.2 Penaeus monodon
TGATTTTGTCAAAGGGGTAAAGGGGTTGGGGGGGAGGGGGGTGAAGGGGAAGGGTATTTTCAGGGATTTTAAAAA
>NC_051419.1:2869609-2869771 GCF_015228065.2 Penaeus monodon
AGTTTTTTATACTAAAGGGTGGGTTTTTGGGTGTTTAAAAAAATTAAAGGATAGGGGAGTATTGGGAGACGCAGATTCAAGTCGCTAAATTTTCAAAAGGGAAAAAGGATTTCATTAAACAAAAAGTTTAAAATTTGAAATAAAATGCAGATCTAACTTGGG
>NC_051419.1:2869971-2870183 GCF_015228065.2 Penaeus monodon
TGGTATGTTTCTTTATCTTCATTTAAAAATCTGTTTAACTAATGTTATCTATTTATCGATTACAAACAAGGGGGCACTCCAAAACCAAAGGGGGGGGGGGGGAGGTACTAGGCTTGAAAATTCCAAATTTTTGATATTTTATAATCAGTTTGTCAGCCGACGAAACACTTTTTGGGGATTGTTAAGGGAATATTTGGTGAAACTCTAAGGGG
>NC_051419.1:2870326-2870550 GCF_015228065.2 Penaeus monodon
GGGAAACACTACGAAATAAGATGAAACTTAGGTGAAAGATCAGCGTGACTTTATATACAGGAGACAAAAGGGCGTAAAAAAGGAAGATTAGGTTTAAAAGAAATCAATCAGAGTCATCTAAGGTGTTTTTGAAGGATGACAAGCTATAAGCGTGAACTAGGGTGATAATTGGTAAAAAAAAAAAATATATACATACAGTCATTAATTTTATATAAAATAATTTT
>NC_051419.1:2870609-2870802 GCF_015228065.2 Penaeus monodon
GATGTAGTGTAGATGATGATAGATGATGATATTAAGCAAAGTGTCAGCGTGTCTGGTTATTCCCGAGTGAAAAAAAAAAAAACTAGAACTCAAGAGTTTTCGTGTTTTGGATGCTAAAAAAAAAAATTTTATAACTAGATGAAATAAATAATTTTAAAGGGTGATAGGTCAAAGAACATAAAGGAAAGGGCGC
>NC_051419.1:2870858-2871094 GCF_015228065.2 Penaeus monodon
TTAGGGTCATCGGGTCCATTTAGGGTAAAGGGGTTTTAAGAATAATGGACGAAGACAAATTTTGCGAAAAAAGGAGGAAGGGGAAAGGCGGGATGATAAAAAGGGTAATAAGTGAAGGAAAAAAAAATGAAAGAGACAAAGGGAATTAATGAAACGGAAGTTAAAAGGAAAGCGAGAGTAAATGACGGAGAGAGACGTAAGGGACAGGAATAAATGGAAAGGCGGGAGAAAGATAT
>NC_051419.1:2871418-2871890 GCF_015228065.2 Penaeus monodon
CCCCCGGTGGGGGTTGGAGCATTAAGGGCGTTTTGGAAAAGAGAAAAGGGGCAAGGATTCCCCCCCTTTGCGCTTTTGACTTTCCCGTACGTGATTCCCTCGTCGAAAAGGGTTAGTGAAAAAAGAGCCCTAAACAAACAAAAAGAATATCTAGTTCAGATACACTGATGTGAAATATTATACCGGAAGTCCCGTATGCTATTTCGACACAGATATGATGAACGAGCGTAAATAGTCAGTTGTTTTTTAAGACAAAACAGCATCGTAGGGTGCATAAAATACGGTCTAAATGGAAGAACAAAAAATTTGTTTAATGTTTGACATACCTCACATTTCGGTGTCTCTTCGCAGAATTCAGCCAACGTGTTTAGAATGGAAAAAAAGGGTTTTGGGTTTACTTTCCAAAAAATTTTCAAGGCTGTTTACTTGTAAGCAAACCCTAGTTCGGGTCGGGGGGGGAAAGGGAAAACCC
>NC_051419.1:2872098-2872215 GCF_015228065.2 Penaeus monodon
GGGAGATGGGGGATAGATAGGGGGGAAAAATAGATAGAAGAAGATAGAAGATAGTGGGGGGATGGATGGATAGATTGTAGATAAATGATAGATAGTATTGATAGTACAGAGAGAGGG
>NC_051419.1:2872511-2872830 GCF_015228065.2 Penaeus monodon
GGGGAGGAAGTCACGGTTTGGAAACCAAAAAGCCGGACCCAAAACCCCTTTTCTAAAACCAAAGTAAAAGGGAAGTTATTCAAACCCAAATAAATTGGCCGGAGTTGAGTGAGAAAAAGGGGGGGTATATAACAAGACAAACTGAAATTTGTCCTTATTTTAGGTAATCGTGAACAAAATTAAATTTAAGGGCCCTTTTTCCCCCTTTGGGGAATCGTAGAAAAAAATTTATTTAAAATTTAAATTTTTCCCAACGGTCAGACTATATCTTACTTTTATTTTTCGAAGGAATTCAAAGTCATTTTCCCGGGGTAAATCG
>NC_051419.1:2872871-2873006 GCF_015228065.2 Penaeus monodon
TTTCAACCGATCGATCCCCCATGCCATCTCCCGGAAAGGTTCGAGGTCCCCCTTGCGAAATGTGGTTGCGTCATTGGGACTCAGGCACAGGTTCGGTACGTGGGTCAAAGGGGAGGTCGAAAAAGGGTCTATACA
>NC_051419.1:2873199-2873268 GCF_015228065.2 Penaeus monodon
GGTTTAAAACACACCACGCACAACATAATGGGTGGGTAGAAAGACGTGTTGGGGGGAAGGGGGTAAAAA
>NC_051419.1:2873674-2873937 GCF_015228065.2 Penaeus monodon
AAGCGGAAGGCCCTTTCAATATCCCAGGTCACGAGTCACAAGTCGCGGGTCACAGGGCAGGATAAAGTGCGATGTATGCTATAACAACGACAGCAGGGGCCCCTTTTAGAAGGAGTTTCGCGGGTCACAAGAAACGTCGAAAAGCTATGTACTCAGAAATGACCAAAGTGGAGGCGCGATTAAGCATCACAGGTGACAGGTCATAGGTCATAGGTCACAAGGGACGTCGACGAGCGATAGCGTGCAGAGCGGGGGGATGGGGG
>NC_051419.1:2874320-2874413 GCF_015228065.2 Penaeus monodon
TTTAATAATATATAATTGATGAAATAGAATTGATATACCTACACCCACACCAACACAACCATGGTATACATACAAACTTTTTTTATAGTTATT
>NC_051419.1:2874888-2875017 GCF_015228065.2 Penaeus monodon
AAAAAAATTTTAATTATAATAATAAATAATATACATATAAAATTTAAAATATTATAATATATAATAATAAATATATTATATATATATAAAAAACCACACCCCTATATCATACCACATATACACACTAAT
>NC_051419.1:2875087-2875302 GCF_015228065.2 Penaeus monodon
CCCACACATAAAATAATATATAAAAAAAATAAAATAAAATATAACACATATATATGCCAAACATACATACATATAGGGACAAACAACAACAACAACATACAATATAATATAAAAAATAAATATATTTTATAATAAATATATTTATATTTAAAATATAATATAAATATAAAAATATAATATAATATTATTTTAATATAATATATATATATAACAAT
>NC_051419.1:2875397-2875604 GCF_015228065.2 Penaeus monodon
GACAGATATATATTAATAATAAAAGAATATTTGTAGACAGAAACATATCGACTAGTTTTTTTCGGGAAAAATTCACATGAAGTGTGAATATTTCCGTCGTATTCCAGACCGAGACAATACTGCTCTATCTTGCCTCGGCCGGCTCATTATCCCCCTGAAAAGAATGGGTCTGTTTGGGAAAAAAAAATATTATAATTTTAGGAATGA
>NC_051419.1:2875891-2876308 GCF_015228065.2 Penaeus monodon
GAAGGAGGACACAAGATATAAAAAAGCGGCAGCACACATGAGAAGGAGGACACAAGATATAAAAAAGCGGCAGCACCAAAATTAGATTTCCAAAAAGAATAAAATAATAATAGATAAAAAAATTGGCCTTAAGAATCCGTGTCCATATTAATTGGCCTTCCCTTAGATTCTTCGTCGTGGTAATTAGTCCGTTAATTAGTCTATAATTTCTCCTCTTGACAATCAAAGCACACAGGTGGAAATCAACAGGGATGCAGGCGCAAACGAGGAACTGCAAGCGCCTACTGCTGACTGGGCAAGCACGTGTGAAAAATTACGGAAAAATTCAGTTTACGTGTATCACAGGGTGATATGTAAACAAAGGAAAAGGAGAAAAGAAAACAACGAAGAAAAAATATTTTTTTATACTTATAATGC
>NC_051419.1:2877038-2877383 GCF_015228065.2 Penaeus monodon
CTTCTACAAAAAAGACATCAACTAAAGCAACATTGCAGCACATTAAAAAAAGCGATTTTTAAAACCCAAGTGGGTTTAAAGGAACCCCCCACACGAAATTTCCGGATAACAACGAAGGGAAGCAAAAAACCAATAAATCACGGGGGGAAAGGGGGAGATGACTAAAAAAAGCGAGGATAAGGGGGAAAATTTTTTGGGAGTTAAGGGGGGGGTTTAGGCCTTTAGGTATTTTTGATGAAGAAAATTGAGGGACAGATATGTCGGACGTGAAAATCATTACCCGGGGACCATCCTGGAGACGTGGGGATAAGACGGACTCAATTTCTCTATCTACAACGGGTGCAT
>NC_051419.1:2877882-2878023 GCF_015228065.2 Penaeus monodon
AATAAGTTGTGTGTATATATAAATGAATCCAATTTCCGAGCTGCATTTGTAAGTGTTAACAGTTCCTGCCTTGTCATTTTACTATCGCTCGCTTGTCTGAAATCTTTACAAAAGAATATGATAGTAATTTAGATCACATGT
>NC_051419.1:2881500-2881937 GCF_015228065.2 Penaeus monodon
TCTAGCGTTCCATTTCGAAAACCCAAATTGTCCTTCAGGGAGAATGAAAGCCTTTTCATATTCAAATTTTATTATAAGATATACTCTGATAAACTGAAAAAAGGTGATCGGACATGCAAGATGTTGCAGTTGCATTTTGCAGGCGACAAAACGGAAACACAAAACCTCCACAAATGTTGATACAGTGATGGGCTGATAATAATAGTCAGTGGAGGAGAATCACCTCATTAATATTCATGTCCATTGTACTTTGCTTTTTATTTATTCATTGCCGGTCGAAGTTTTCATTTTGTTGCTGTTGATCATCATGTCTTGCATTTTTTTCCCTCTTTTCTCTGTGTTTATAAATAGCCTTAACTTATATTTGGATTTTATTACGGTCATCCTTATGTCCATTATTTTGCATGAAGAAAATAAGGATATTTCCTTTTCGATTT